>NW_022265925.1:145738-397679 GCF_002021735.2 Oncorhynchus kisutch
CCCCAAGCCTGACTAGGCAAGCCTGGTAGGTGGGGCTATGGGGTGAGTAAGGGTCCATTTGACAGGCCGTTAATGATTGATGACCCAAGCCTGATTTATGACCCTATGTAATGATTTATGACCCTATGTCATGTAGAAGGGTGCATGCCCAGGGGGTTGTGGGGTTGAGTAAGTGACCATGTGTCAGGTCAACCTGTTACTGTTTCTCACGGTTGGGTGGTTAAGGCCCCTTATAAAGCGCCTGAACAATACCTGTTTAAGAGTGCACAAGATCTTAAGAATAACCATGGAATTTGGGATCGGTACCAAAGCAGTGATGACGGTAACAACTGAAACAGGCCTTCGGGTTGCCCATAGAGCAAGGGCAAAGTATCAACCAGCAATATATGATGCGCCAAAAAAACGTTTTTTAAATGTGTATAGAACCCAAATACCGCCAGCAAATGCTCTGACAGATCAAGTGTTGATGTCTAATGGCCAGCAGTGGGGGTATCGGTTTGATTACCTGGCCTGTAGAGTGACCCTCTATACGGTAGATGAAGGAGAAGAATATACAGACCAGACTGTAGGCTTGGAATATGGTGTTGAAGACTGGTCGGTTTTTCGCAAGGTTGTGTGTCCTGAACTGAGCCTTATCACCAAGGGGTATAGTGTGTTCACGGGCCACGAGACCCGTTGGGAAGGTACCCCGGACTCCTCAGGACAAATATTTCACAGGGTGAAAATACAAAGAAAGAATGGTCCGACCGTGCGGCAGCGTGGAGTTCTATATCGCACCGAGGCAATCCGAAACCACAACCTTAGGGGGTGGTGGCCTGACTGGGGATACACCGACTGCGTCTGCTTATTCCTTTTAAGAGTTGGGATGTACTGGAATTGAAAAATGTTGCAACCGTTGGATGCTCTCTTTGTACAGAGCCGAACAGCGTCAGAGCCTTGTTCATTTAAAGAAGTGCATAATATATACGAATCGTAAAGATTACGATGCAAAAGAGCCTCAAGAAGAATACAGCGTCAGAAGAAAACTAAGTAAGCGGATGCTTTAACCCCGCCCCCCCCAGATACCAAGGGCCTTGTTCTACAATAAAAGAAAAAAAGCAGCCAGTTCTTCATTTCAGCATACACCATGGATCTCCAGACCATCTACGAGGAAGCACTACGTATGGGGGCCCGACACTAAAGACTCTATGCCACGAAGCCCTACACTCTATCGCACCCCCTGGCAAGACCCGTGACACCCCCGACATTTACCCAGCCTGAGGATGTGTTTGATGGGGTGGCCAGTACTATTTTTGTGTGGATACAATCAAGGCCTCTGTAGCTACACTTTTTAAACGTGGTGATTGGCGAATATATACGAGAAAAATGCATCGGCTGTGAGATCAATCATCCCAGCCAGCGTCGTCATCCTTGCCTCTACGACCCTCCTAGATACTACTTTTTCAATCATTTTTGAGGAGGAGTGGTGAAAAGACTGTGGTCCTGCCGTTTTATACCAGCGTCGGTCATCGCCCTGGAGTCTATGGGTATTGCGCCGTCTATCCCTAGAGTTTACGGGGTAACCGAAGCCTTTCCTACATGAACTGAAGGAGGCCATCTTCATCCATGAGAAACTCAAAGAAATCCGACACACCCTGGTGGACGACAACAAATACAGGGAAGCTGTGGTGGCTGATGTGATGCTTTTCTGGCTCAATAAATCCCAAGAGACCGAGTGACATTTTGTTTATTTAGAGCTATGGGTACACTAGGTGTCTACGATGTTTGAGCGAATAAATACCATTTTTTCTGTTGAGAGACCTTACAAATGTTATGCATCAGATTATTGAAAATAAAGTGAACAATGTAAAGTTCTACACAACCCACAATACAGGGGGTTATTGTAGAGCGTGGTTTAAAATGGAGCAAATCATGAAACATGTCCGACATACGGGCGAGAGTTACAATGGTCACATATGGTATCAAGGCTTGTTGAGGATTCTGAAGAACTAGAAATAACTTTGGCTAAGATTTTACATTATTTGTTTGGAACCACCCTTAATGTGAATGTGTATCATATTTGTTGGTTTATATACTTATATATCAGACGGTGGTGTTTTAAAAATTCAGCGAAACAAACCTGTAAATCTAAACAATATATACAGGGTGTTGCATGCTGTGATTGTTGAGAAAACGGGGACTTGTATCTTGCAACAAAATCCTGAATTGTCTGTATATGTAATAATTGTTGCATGCTTAAAATAAAATTCACAAACTGAAATGTTTGTCGTTATATGAAAGGTGGCTCATTACAGTTATTGTACCTCAGAGAGGCAAGAAGGATGGCTGAGCAGCTGTTGAAAAACATATATTATAATCCCTCTAACCCCGGGTCTTATGGGGGTAAAGAGCGTTTACAGAGAGCTATAGTCGAAGAAACAGGTAGTCTGTTAAGCGATGCTAAAGTGAATGAATGGTTATCAGAGCAAGATGCCTACACTCTACATAAACCTGTAAGAAAACATTTTCCAAGAAATATAGTTTTTTCTACGCATCCATTATCCCAATTTCAGGCGGATCTATGTGACATGCAGTCCCTTGCCGATAAAAATGATGGAAATCGCTACATGCTAACGGTTATAGATATTTTCTCTAAATTAGCCTATGTAAGGGTGTTAAAAAATAAGAGCGGGGCAGAGGTGACCAGGGCCTTTGAATCGATCTGAAGGCAGGAGGCGCCCCCAAGAAAGTGCAGACGGATGGCGGAAAAGAATTTTTTAATAAAACATTTCAGAAGCTAATGAATAAGTATAATATAGTACATTTTGCTACAGGCTCTGATTTGAAAGCTTCGGTTGTGGAACGCTTTAATAGGACTTTGAAAGAGCGGATGTGGCGCTATTTTACAGCTCACAACACCAACCGATATACAGACATAGTTCAGGATTTAGTAAACGGGTACAACCACAGCTACCATAAGACTATACGTATGAAGCCCTCGGAGGTCTCTTCGGAAAACTCTTTTCAAGTCTTTAAAAATATGTATGGTTTGTTCCCACTTCGCCGTAAGAAAAAAATGACTTTTAAATTCCTAGTGGGTGACTTGGTGCGTATATCAAAGTTGAGGGGTGTTTTCGACAAAAAATACGAACAAGGCTTTAGCTCGGAGTTGTTTACCGTTACCGAATGTCTGCCACGCATTCCGCCGGTCTACAAATTAAAAGATTATGACGGGGATCTTATAGAGGGATCTTTTTATGAGAAGGAATTACAGAAGGTCCAGTTGGGTAAAGACAAAGTCTTTCACGTGGAGGAGATTCTAGATCAGAAGAGAGAAAAGGGTAAAAAATGGTTGCTGGTCCGCTGGAAAACTGGCCTCAAAAGTTCAACAGTTGGGTATTGGAGCAGGATGTGGTGGAGGCAACGGGGCTTAATTTAAACCCCTAGTCATGATAACTAGCGCATCATTCGCGTGTACACAGTTGGGCATCATGGAACACAGCGGCTTCTACCTGACTCTCCCCAGTAATGCGTCGGCACAGATATATCGTAATAATCAGAGTTCGAAGTATACAACCAATTTTCCAAAGCCTATAGAGTTATCAGAGGCTTGGGAAGTAGGTCTCAGCGAGATTACATACCCCCATAGTTGGTATAATATCAAAGCTAAGGACCGTGATTTTTATTGCAAAAGGTTCTCGGAACCTGCGAAACTTATTAAGCTTAAAAAGGTTTCTATAGAACCGTCGACAGGATCGTCTCAGAGTTGAATGAACACCTAACCCTGAACAAGATGGAAATATTCCTATTCTACAATCCAATCCATAAAAGGATACAAATCTCAGGGCCTGCTAACGGAGGTATAAAGACCAGCGGTAATTTATCCTACATGTTGGGGATGGGTCCCAATAAATGGACGTATGTGAACGATAAATTATTCCCATTCCCTGCGGATATACATGCAGGCTTTTACAACATATTTGTCTATACCGACATCATAACCTATCAAAGGGTCGGAGACAGCTGTGTGCCCCTCCTGCGAACAGTTCATATAGACGGCAAGGATGGGGACATCGTCACTGTCAATTATGACAAGCCGCACTACGTACATGTCAGCAAGAACTATATTGAAAACATTCTGGTTGAGCTTAAAACGGATCAGAACGAAAACATTGAATTTACTTATGGTAAAACGATTGTAAAACTCCACTTTAGACCCACCAAAACCTCTCTACATATATAATAGCTGTATTATATTTATAAACATAATACAATAAAAGTGTTATGGAGCACCATCAGCTCGACCCTAACCGTTATGTTTCATACTATGTGGATCAAGTGGGTAATGGACTACCAGGATATCATGGAGCGCCGACAATGTATGGTTCGGGGATAGGAGGTATATTCCGTAACCTCTTCAGGATGGTTTTACCGTTTATGAAGAGAGGCTTCAGCATAGCCAAACCACATTTAAAATCAGCGGCTAAGAATATAGTAAGTGAGGTTGTAGCCAATGCTATGACCCGAAGGGCGTCACCAGAGGTGGAGCATCAAGAAGGCTCGGGGCTTATGATATTGTCTCGAAGGCCAAAAAGAGACCCCCTGGTTTAAGGCGTAGGCCGGCACCTAAAAAGCGGCGGTTAACTGTTAAAAGAACCTCAGTAAGTCAAAGACGGGGTAAAGTGAGGAGGTCTGTACCAAAACAGGCTAAAAGAATACTAGGAAGTATTTTCTAAAAGAATAAGTGACATGGCTCTTTTACATCGAATGTCCTCTGAAGCTATAAAGACAGAACTTGATCTTTTCACGGCACCGTTAACGCAGCATTCAATAGATAGATCCAGTTATGTGGAGATAGCCCCTCTCTCTGCTATTACCGATAACGGGCCTATCGAATTTTTCATACCAGGCCATGGTGACAACTATCTGGACCTCAACACACCTTGGTGCATTTACGTCTAAAAGTGACCAAAAGAGATGGGTCTAATATTGCAGACGATGCCAAAGTGAGTCTCATTAATTACCCCTTGGCCACCATTTTCTCCCAAGTTGATGTGACTTTGGGTGAACGCCTAATCAGTCAAAGCAGCGCTACATACCCTTATAGAGCCATCATGGAGTGTTTACTAAACTACTCCGAAGACACTCTCAAAACCCAATTTAGCGCCGGGCTGTTTAGCAAGGATACTGCAGGAGCCTCTATGGAATCGACAGACCCTTCCACCGGTGCAAACAAAGGACTAGCGGCACGAGCTCGCTACTGCGCCGAATCTCGAGAGTTTCATTTGCTAGGCCCTATACACTCTGACATTTTCTTTCAAGAACGGTTACTCTTAAATTCGGTTGATTTAAGATTAAAATTAACCAGGGCCAAGGATGATTTTTGCCTGATGTCTCCCCAAGACGGGGATTTTAGTTTGAAAGTGTTGGGGGCAACCCTTTTTATTAAAAAAGTATCTGTATCTCCGGCCGTGCGCCTGGGTCACTCACATGCTTTGATGAAAGGAAATGCCCTTTACCCTCTCCAAAGAATTACCATGAAAACCTTTAGCATACCTGTGGGCAGTAGAATCTGCAGTCAAGAAAACCTATTTCTAGGCCCTTTACCTAGATATGTGGTTATAGGTCTGGTTGATCACGCCTCTAATACGGGCAGTTTAGATAAAAAACCCTTTAATTTTCAGCACTTCAATGCAGAGTATGTAGCGCTCTGTCAGGACGGACGTCAGGTTCCGGCGAAGGCTTTCCAACCACAATTTAATAACAACATATCTGTGCGAGAATTTACAATCTATTCCTGGCTACAGGGCGACATCTAAAAGATCTCTCTTTACCTATTGACAGAAATGATTTTGCAGAGGGTTACACATTGTATGCTTTCAATTTATCACCTGATGATGACACCTCAGGAAATCTGTCTGTGGTGTCCCAAGGTAACCTCAGGCTGGAAATGCGTTTCCGTACACCTTTAGCCTGTACAGTTAGCATGATTGTTTACGCATGCTCTGATTCAATCTTGGAAGTGAATGCCCGAAGACAGGTCTTAGTGGATTATTATTAAGGACCTTTGAACAAAGACATGAATACCCAAGAGTTGGACGGTCTCATGAGCCGCTTGATTGGAAAACAATTTTGTGGAGTGTTGGCTTGTGATGAATTACCTATTGAGATATGGTCTGAGAGGCCTGCAATGTTTATTGTCAATACCCATCCTAAACACATGCCTGGTGAACATTGGCTAGCTATGACATTAGAACAGGAAGGTGGACGAAAAATCTCAACTTTTTTTGATTCCTATGGCTTTCCCCCCGGTTTTTCACATTTCCCTAAATCTATTAAAGATTTTTTGACCCTAAACGGTACAAAGATCTACTACAACATCAAACAAGTGCAAGATAACCTTTCCACTACATGCGGTCACCACTGTGTATTTTACCTGTGCCAAAGAGCCCGGGGAGTTTCTTTTGAAGATGTTATGTCTCTTTATAAGGATGATTTAAGAAGTAATGATAACCTTGTATCTTGTTTTGTTAGAAAATATCAAAAGTGTTCAAATGTGTGTCCTTTAAGAACGCGTAATCAAGGCGTATGCTCACGTCATATGTTTCAAGAATGCCACAAATGTTAACTTGCTTATTTTTCAAATAAAAAATTTATTGAATTTAATCATAGTCATTCAAAAGTCATTTTCAAAAGTCTAACCACGCCGAGAGATCGGGTTTAGGAAAAGGTCCTGAGACGTTCATGGGAGTAAATGAGTTAGCATCATCGCTTTCATAGGGGGACGGTGTCGTTGGGCATCTTTAGGGGTGCTGTATCTCGTTGAAGGCTTTTGTTTTAAAGCTTGAATCTGTTGACGAAGCTTATGGTTGGGTACACCGGAGAGGGGGATGTTGAGGATTGCCAGGGCCTTAAGAAACTGACGCCAGCCGGGAGGCCTTCGGTCATCAGCAACCTTGTGGGCAGCCGTGGTACTTTTAAGCAAGTCCTGCATATGGGACCCCCTAACCACAGAGCCCTGAAGGATAAACTCTCCAGAGTCGTTCCAAGCAGCTATCCCCTTTGAGTCTTTTATCTTGTTCATAATGTATTTAACATTCTTCCTGTTACGTAAAGGCACATGTGTCAGTAGGTCATGCATAACTTTATCTTCAAATGGCATTTGAGCTTCACCCGACATATTATCTCCACTAGGTAAGATCGACGGTACAGGCCTTACAGGGGCATGGCTATCGTTAGGTTCGACATCTGTTAAAGGGTCCGGTAGGGAAAGGGTTAAATGGTTAGTCTCTCTCTCCCCTTGCTTTACCCGAGTCAAATACCTTTGCATTAGGTTTGTGTATTTTTGAATCTTATCATAGGGGTTCAATCCTTTTCGGTTCAAAACATCCTTCATGGCCGTATCCAAATCATTTTCCGCTGTTTGTCTGATATCTTCAGGACCCTGCATTTGTTTTTTAAGTCTATCCAACTCTTGTTGAGGCACCAAGTACATTTTAGTGGCCATCACACCACGTGTTCAACCCCCACGTCTGGCCGCAATAAGGCTGGTGATGAAGGGCACGGCTATACTGAGTAAAGGTAGAAGAAAACCCCCAGACTGTTGTATACTATGTCTTTTCTTTTGAAGACTGGCCCTTTTATTGGCAAAGAGTTTGATCGCTGTCTTTTGTCTCCTTAATTTTTTCAATTGGTTCAGGGTGAGTGGAATGCGTCCTTTGAGAAGATTCAAAGCAATCTCACATAGGGCTAATATGAGATCTGAAGAACAGCGACCCAAGATGGCCTTCCGTTCTTTAGCTGTAGAACCTACTAGCCTTCTCAAGAGGGGGAGGTTTCTTTTTAAACGCAGAGACATAGCGTTTACTTTTTAGGAAGGTATGCAGCAGGCTTCTCCCCCGGAAACAGCCATGTACGTAGCCTAAGGTGTTCTGGAGTATTTGCTTTTAAATCCACGATTAAATAAGAAAATGGCTCTTTGGTAGCGTCCTCATAGCTCTCCATAAAGTATGATTTCCGTCCAGGGTACATCTGCTGAGCTAGAGTGCTAATTTGCAGTTTGTCTCTAGGATTTTTAAACAATACCATGTAGTTGGCATTCAAGCTAATGGTCCGACTATTTTTACCTTGGTGAAACACATTCTGGACCAAGTAAAGCACGGACAGGTTTCTATGATGAGTATATTGGGTAAAAGCTCGTGCAATTTCAGGGTGTTCGCTACCAGCAAATAGCATATCGTCCAAAACCAGCAGATTATTTACATGTGGGGGGAGAAGTTCATCATCAGACAGAGAATCGGGTATTCCTTCAACAAACTTGATTTTTATTGTCTTCAATAATTCATCATACAGAGGTTGGTAACATGAATAACACCATACAATATTGTCAGGCTTTTGAGATAACACATGTTCAGAATTCTCTAAAATACTTTTTACAAAAAAAGTTTTACCACTGTTTGAAGGGCCTGCAATTAATGCTGAAAAAGGCAATTGTAGACGGGGGTCAAAACCCTCGACAGCAGTCATAATATCTTAAGCTTTAAGACACACTGGGGCTTGTAGCATAAGTCAGTAGCCAAAGGGCAATGTGGTACCGTCAGGCAATAGCTGTCTCTTGTCATAGACTACCCTGAATCTTTTAGTGAGTGGTGCGTTTCTTAGATGGAACCCCTTTTTATCCCTCACTATTTTGTTGTAGGAGCTCAAAATCTCCAAGTCACTATTCTTGTCCTTTACGAACCCCTCGACCAAGCGCGTGATTGATTCCAAGTTTACACGCGGTGCATTTTCATAGTTTTGAGTCACGCCTTTGGCTTTCAACACCACGTGATTGGCTTTAGTCCTAAAAGCATAGCTTTTTGGACCACATGAGGACCATTCTGTAATATGGTCACCCTCTTCGAGTTCACTCGTTAAACCCCCAAGATAGTTGCTAAGTGGGGGGGTCCAATCCCCCGGTTTGCTTACATAGACCACAGAGTCTGTGTCGTGGTAAAGAACCCGCCTCTGAAGCTGTTCCATGAGGGTGTACAGTTCAAGGCGGCCATAGGCTGTGGTAAATGCTGCAAGAAACACATTTACATTACCCGGGGGTAGAACCCACTTTTGGTGGCGCCTCCATTGCACCAAGGCAATGTCTTGACTCAAGAAGGAAAAATGTGAAATTTCGTATTGGTCCGAAAAAACAAATTCCAAAAATTCTTCGGGGTCTTTAATGATCGAAGTTGTTAGCATATTGCATCTCTGCGCTAATTTCCCCCAAAGGGAGTTCAAGTACAATTTCGACACATTTCTTTTGGTTTTGTTGACCTCTATTCTGTCAGGGTCAAGAAGTATGCCTTCTCTGTCATGGTAGTCTTGAATGTACTGGTCTTTACTTTCTTGATCTGTGACCGATGCAGGATAGCCTGAAGCCATCTGCTTGCATCTCAAGAAGGTTTTGATGTACTCTTTAAAAAGTGTGTCTGATTTCCTGGAAAAGTTCCACACTTCAAAGATTTTGGCCACACGATACCCCTTCTCTAAAGCCTTAGAGAATTCTACAGTGACCCATACACCGGTCAGGGCTCTTTCTTGATCTGTGTGATCACAGGGGTTTTCCTGGTTGTGGTTTTCACAGCATGTGCGACAAAGGGGAAAGAAAAGTTTTCCTTTAGGACCCTTGTAAGGCAACACAGGTATAAACAGCCCCCTAGGAGGGTAGACAGTCGCTTTGATTAAACCAAAATAATTTTGGGGTTCGTCAAAGTCGCTGTGAATAATTTCAGGATGCCCTATAGGATAGAATGAGGAACTCATTACATGAGGATATAGGGATGTAAAATCTACATAGCCTATTGTCTCGTCGGGTTGAGCTACATAACGCAATGTCAAAGCATTGGTCCGGCCTCCAAACAAGGCCTGTCGCGGTTCCAGGGGCTCTGGAGGGTCATAATGGGTAAGGAAGGCCTTAACACTAGGATCTGCCTTTTTGAGGGCTGTCCATTCGTGCTCCCACAAAACCACAACTTTTAACCCGTAAGTAGCCTTTAAAGAATTCAGTTTGTCTTGAAACTCTTGGTACATTTCCCCAAAAGTCTTTTGGGTTAGGACACACAAGGTCTGGGGGACAAAGCATAATTTACAACCGTGGAAGAAACAACCGTTGTACTCATACACTGTCTCAACCCCGTCAATCTGTGTGTATCCATCTACATGGTAAGGCCCAAAAGCCTTCTCCCCCCGATTCAAAGCATGTTGGATAAAAATATCTTTATCCTGGGCCAAGTACTCCAACCATTGAATGGAACCACTAGAGTAGGCCTTGAATTGGCGTCGGTAGTTGTCTGGCGATGGGATAGCTATAGATTCAGGAGTTAGATAGTGTGTACAATAGGTTTTCATGCACGCTGATGCAATAGTTGTACAGCTCCAGGGGTCAATGCCCGCATCTTTGATTACCTCTTCTCTGAATCTGAGGCATCCTTCACGAAGTATAACAACGTCATTGTCACAGTATGATTCCATCTCTTTATGGAAATCAAAAGTGCCATGTCTTACGGTCTCGTACCATGTCATGAATCTCTCACGCTCTTTGGGAGACATTTGATCACACCCGTACATTTCGGGGGCTGGATAAGATCCTATATAATGTAGATTCTCCTCAGAATTGAAGAAATGAGGGAAATAGCCTTTGACAGAGTTTTCAAAACCCAAGGCCTCTGGCATTTGAGCCAATCTCATGGGTAAGAAGCTTAAGCTGTCAATGTATCTCTGTTTGAAGGCGGGGTCAACAAAGCATAATATTTTACTCCCTTGAGCTATGACACTGGGGGCCACGCCTTGCTGTATCAAAGGGTTCAGAAGCAGATAGGCGTCATAGGCCCTAGCATTGTGAGCTATAAACGTGAAGTTTCTGTACTGGGCTTTTCTAAAATGTTTTAGAAAGAGCCGGGCACAATTGGGTCCCTCGGCCGACCATTTTTCACCCTTGAAAGTCATGGTTGACACAAAAATAGGCAAATGAACCCCTGATTGCTGATTTGTCTCAAAATCATAAAACACATATTTCTCTGTATGTTCATCTTCAGCCAAGGGCTGAATGTAACACTCATGTGTTACTTCTTGAACCGCTTCCGCGTCTCTGCTTTTCAAAGGACCTTTACAGATTGGGCAGTGTATAATTCCACAAACATGAGGTTTAGGGCTATCTATTTTAAGGTTGTAATTGCAATGACATTTTGGACATTTCTTGTTAATGTCACAACTGCTTACAGATTTACATGCCTTGGGATGCCATGTTTCAGTTTTGTGTTTTTCGTAACAGTAGGCCGAACGACATGTGCGGTGACAATCCGCACAGGGGGTCAAGTTTAGCGGCTGCATAGGGCAATGTTTATCCAGACATACTGAACAGTTGTAACGGCACGAGTGCCCCCCCATGCGTGTGTAGCCGGTATGACAGGCTGGACAGACATATGGCGCGCCTAAAAAGGCTGTGATGTTAGTTACGGCATAGTAATGCTCATTTTGCACATAAAAGTACATAGTCTTAGGATGTGGTTCGGGTATATTTTGGAACTTGAGGAGAGCGTCATTAGCCCTACTGTGGTACAAAACCACAATCTTGATGTTCAGAAAGTTTTCAAATTTGACTATGTCTGAGAAAGCCACAGCATCCTGTATACCGAGACCCACCGCAGTTTGTAGCTCTCGAGCTTTTTGTAACGCGGCTTGATCAGTACATCCTGGGCTGAGTAAGTGGGCCAAACCTATGGCAAAACATAGCTTATTACCTGGATTGTGAACGTTTATGAGATAGGCCCTTTTATTGCTTATGATTTCGGACTGCATTAAACTCTCGAGCTTTCGTCTCTGACCTCCGCCCCCTTGTGGTTGTCGTACTAATTGTACTACAAGTTCGAGGATCCTATCTGCTAGCACGTTTAAATTTGACTGAACAAGGCGTTCTAGCAGTTTAACAAATTGTTCAAGCTCTGCTTCACCATTCTGTAAAATAAGCGATACCTTGCTCTGTAGACTGTCTCCACAAATTTCCAACTGTAAGAGATCCCTAGGTTCGCTATAATCTCTAATCCTCGCTAACAGTTCATTCAAAGTGTCCATAAGCATTACGTAAAACACAGCATATTCCCGAATCTGACCCCCCCATGCGAAATTGAAAAACTGGCGAACCTCAATATTGCTGAATTTATTTCGACGCAAAACATGTACACTTCGATCAAGACCTCCCCCCTCCAGATTTGCTAGGCAATTGTCCAACTGTTCAAAAACATCGTATTGGGTTTCAGACTCTTCGGACATTGGTGTTAAAGGCTGATTTATAGGTGTCTGGGGTGCCGAATTAAACCTAGCGCTCTCGTTCTGTACACTGATCTCAAGACCGCCCCCCTCCAGATTTGCTAGACATTTGTCCAACTGTTCAAAAACATCATATTGACTTTCAGACTCTTCGGACAATGTTGTTAAAGGCTGTCTTAGAGGTGTCTGTGGGGCCGAATTAAACCTAGGGCTCGCGTTAAGCTGGGTAATTAGAGATATGATGGTTTCGGGAATCTGTGTTAACATGTTTTCCTCGGAAGGCCCTGACTCATTCATACGTGTAATAATGTCTATGAGTTCGGAGGGAATCTGTGATAATAGATTTTCATCTATTGTCATTATGTCAATTACCCCCGAATCATTCATATGGTTAACTATATCTTGGAGCTCTGTAGGGATCATGGCTAAGAGGGTTTCAATTGTCTCACTTTGGTCTATAGGGGGCGCCATCTGTCTAATTAAGGATGTGTGTGTGTGTGTGTTTACATGTGTGTTTTTTAACGGCGGTATTTGCTTGTTTTAGCCCTAATGTTTTTTAACATACGGGGTAGCTCGCTACGCCAGAATGACACATCCTGATTGTATTGATGCTCGAGTAGAATACACATGCGCCTCTGGAGTAGAGCCTTTCGTGATTTTAAACCCAGGGTAAACGCTTTGAAAAAACGTTCTTGGTCTATTTCAGAATCTGCTGTTTCCCCCACAGAATTGGCCGATTCAAGAAGGTTGGCAGCTTCACAGAACATCAAATCGTCTACCTCAGAAATGTCATTTAAATCTTTGACATCATCAGGTTTCGCTGTTTTCTTGACTGGTGTCTTTGGAGCCTCCTCGGGGATGCTTGTCTGGGCATCCTCCGATGTTTGTGCGTTGTGTTTATAAGCCGGTGAGGAGTCTGAAATAAAAATAATACATACAAAAATAGGTTATTAACCCTAAAATATGTTAAAAATGCCAAATACATTTCAGATATAAGCCTATATATTAACAATACATTAATTAAATACCTCGGCTTTTTTGACGAGGGCTGTTCTGAAGAAGCTCTGAAACCAGGGGCTGATGTCTTTGTTCAACCTGTATTACAGCATCTGCAGGTTCGGTAGATGGTGAGCCTGAAAAAAAAAAAAAGTAGAATTGTTCGGGTGAAGCGGAACTGTGGATCTGAGCACTAATTATCCTTTGGTGTTTAGAAATATGGGGGACAACGTTGTCCTGGCCAAGGGGAGTTGACCTGCCGTTTAAAGTCTCTGTTCGCTGCTTTTGTGTAAATACATCCTGGGAGTAGGGCAGAATTGTCTCGTAGTCATATGCTTCGCAGAAACCGTTCAGGCTCCATAGGGCCTCGTTTAACCTTCTAGGCTTTAGGTCCTCTGTAAACATATAAAATAACTTTTAATATAAGATGCCCACACTTTTTGTTTTTAAGGTATAAATATTTTTATGTATGGAATTCTTGGAGCTTACTTACGTTTACAATTCAGGGCAGGCGTTTGTTTGTCTGCACTTTGTTCCGGAGCCCCATTGGATGGTTCGAGCTCAGTTATACCTCGGAGTATCTGCGTGAATGCTTCAGAATCTATAAAACATTCGACAATATTAAAGCTATAATCACTTTAGCTAATATTGCCTTGTTATACGGTAAGCATACTGATCCTAATGATTGTTTAATATTTCTATAACATCCCACGCTTTTCAAACAATTCCCCACAACAACCAAATCTAATAAAGATTTATTTCAAGAACTCACCTTGCGATAGATCCATTAGACTGTTTTCCCCGATTATCTTTTTTAACGCTTCAGTCCGATAACGATTCTTGGAGTTTCTGGAGGTGCTGTTTGCATCGGAACTAAAACGCTGCTAACATTGCCCATGGTTTCTAGCGCTTTTGTACCCTACGACCTAGAGAAAAACCCCTGAATGATTTTTTACATAGCATTTGGGGTTTGTCGTTTTTTTCGGGCTATACCCCCGCCCATGGTATATTTGACACATTTCAAACACATGGTATTGGGTGTGTCTAAACATTAGGATCCTTTTGGATCTTCTAAAATCTCCGGGGTGCTAGCACCTAGATGCATGGGGGTGGGTTGGTCTCGACATCGCTGGGATGAATGACTTTTTAGCCCACCTAAAAAAATAGTTTTATGAAAGGCCTTTAAGATTAGGAGTCGTAAGACACAATATTATTGTTGGGGGGTAGGCATCTGTTTTGCAGGCTAGTGTAAACCTTGGTTTCAAACGACCCACCAGGCATGCAAGGGTATTTTTTAACAAACAACCCGCCCCCCCTTTTTCTGTTTTTGAAACACACACACACACACACACACACACACACACACACACACACAGCCACTACAGAAAACTCCCTCACGCACATACGCGCGCACATGGCTTTTTCCGCAAGTTTTTTCTCAGGGACAGACTGCGCTAAGAGTGAACAAACGCGAGAGTTCATAACGTGGTGAGATTCTGATTTTAAAACCATTTATTTCATTCAAAATATTTAGTACATACATTTTATATCCTTACATTCTTAAGGTATTTTACGATGCCTTTCTTACAGATCCTGGGAGCTTATGCAACCAACCGCCATTGTCCGTGTCGAGTTCGCCCTCAAAAGGCAAGGCTCTCTTGCTAGGTCCATCAACACTTGGTAAGTTTTCACTCCAGGGGTAGATCCTCCGTCGGGCCTTTTGGTCTTGACTCTGTCTCAAGGAAAGCCTCGCCCAGCGCTTTAACTGTTCCCCATTTTGGAAGAGAATGTCCAGCTTATTCATAAGTGTTATGAAAATTGGATAATCCACCCATTTAAAACTAAACACAGGAATAAAAAAGTTTACATGTTTGCGTGCTCTGGAAGCTACAGGAGAATTGACAGACTTTGTAGCATTAGACTTATCATAAAGGTCACAGGCTAAAATTGTCACTTTGTTGTCAGGGCTATAGTCCATTGAAGCAATTCTTAGAGCCTTGAGATCACTGCGGCCGCAGACCTGTTCTTCCAACGCATATCCTGGCACATTTGTAACACTCAGGACCTGTTCAATTTTACAAAGAGCCAGCCTGATGTTTAGCCATTCTCTCATCCCCAGAGCCGGGGGAAAACTCCCAGGTTTTGCAGGATAAAGGGGTTTGGGTCCACGGTCTGTGAATATCTTTACCGTAGAATCCTCCGGGTGGAATATGTAAGACATGTGGCCCTCACTCGTACCCAAAAATCCTTTAAAACATTCTGGAGCTTCACACAGAACTTCTTCAAGGCTTTGGTCACTGGGTTCATGACAAGCCGAGCATAACATCCCTAAAATTGGCATAGGTGTCATTTTTGTTTAATATTCAGGGGGGTTATCATGTGCACTCTTAAACAGGAATTGTTCAGGCGCTTTATAAGGGGCATTAACCAACCCAAACCGTGAGAAACAGTAACAGGTTGACCTGACACATGGTCACTTACTCAACCCCACCAACCCCCCTGGGCATGCACCCTTCTACATGACATAGGGTCATAAATCATTACATAGGGTCATAAATCAGGCTTGGGTCATCAATCATTAACGGCCTGTCAAATGGACCCTTACTCACCCCATAGCCCCCACCTAACCAGGCTTGCCTGACCAGAAGACATGCACACGTCATCACTACATAGGGTTCACATAGAGTTCACATAGGTTCACATAGGGTCATCAATCAACATTTTGACACGTGACATCTACTTTAATCTCTCTCCTGTCAAAGGAAAACCACCCTCTCTATGCCATATAGGTACCTGTTTCAGAATATCCCTACCCCATTTATCTACCATAACCTTCAAGGCTCCAGTAGGAGGGTCCGGAATGCCTGGTTCTTTGCACCCGCGCGCACCCATGGCTCCTTAGTCACACACACACACAAACAAAATCTCTCACACACACACAGAGAGAGAAAAACAGTTATAACAAAAATTCCTTAGGTACTCACACAGAACTAAAATGATCACCCACACAGGACTGGTCAGATGTCCACACAGAACATCAGAACATAATTGAAAGGTTCCCCACACAGAATCAACCTATCTCGCCCACACAGAACTCTCCTACAAAGATTACCTACACAGGATTTCAAACCCTGTCTATATGTACAGGGAAACCCTGTTATCCACTCGGCTCGCTGCCTCTCAGACCTTAGGTTGGTCCATCTGCTCCGTTCCCGAAGTGTGCCGGATCCCTGAGATCCCAAGTTTGAGGGATCCCCTGTGCATGATTTACCCAGGTCGTCAGGAGCAGTCACCGAGTGAAGATTCACATCCCATCCCCGTCGCCAAATGTGGTGGTTAATTTCTGTTTTACCAAATGAGGAAAGAGACCAACTTCACACACCAGTCAGAGTTATACTTAAACTACATCTTTAATAATAATAGCTTTGCAATAGCACTGACCTTACACGATTTGCCGTTTTTAACGAACCGTTGAGTGTCAACACAATGGCTACTGAGACCTTTTATAGCAAGGGCAGTCAGGTCTGGAGTGAACCAAGGGCTATATCTGTTCTTAGTTCTGCATTTTTTGAACGGAGCATGCTTATCTAAAATGGTGAGGAAGTTACTTTAAAAAAATGACCAGGCATCCTCAACTGACGGGATGATCAATATCCTTCCAGGATACCAGGTCGATTAGAAAGGCCTGCTCGCAGAAGTGTTTTAGGGAGCTTTTGACAGTTATGAGGGGTGGTCGTTTGACTGCAGATTCGTAGCGGATACAGGCAATGAGGCAGTGATCGCTGAGATCCTGGTTGAAGACAGCGGAGGTGCATTTGGAGGGCCAGCGGAGGTGTATTTGGAGGGCCAGTTGGTCAGGATGGTCAGGTGCCCTTGTTTACAGATTTATGGTTGTACCTGGTGGGTTCCTTGATGATTTGTGTGAGATTGAGGGCATCTAGCTTAGATTGTAGGACTGCCGGGGTGTTAAACATATCCCAGTTTAGGTCACCTAACAGAACAAACTCTGAAGCTAGATGGGGGGCGATCAATTCACAAATGGTGTCCAGGGCACAGCTGGGAGCTGAGGGGGGTCGGTAAGCAGGCGGCAACAGTGAGAGACTTATTTCTGGAGAGAGTCATTTTTAAAAATAATAGTTAGAACTGTTTGGGTATGGGCCTGGAAAGAACGACATTACTTTGCAGGCTATCTCTGCAGTAGACTGCAACTCCTCCCCCTTTGGCAGTTCTATCTTGACGGAAAATGTTATAGTTGGGTATGTGGCCTTCCTAAGCCAGGATTCAGACATGGCAAGGACATCAGGGTTAGCAGAGTGTGCTAAAGCAGTGAGTAAAACAAACTTAGGGAGGAGGCTTCTGATGTTGACATGCATGAAACCAAGGCTTTTTCGAACACAGAAGTCAACGAATGAGGGTGCCTGGGGACATGCAGGGCCTAGGTTTACCTCCACATCACCCGCGGAACAGAGGAGGAGTAGTATGAGGGTGCGGCTAAAGGCTATCAAAACTGGTCGCCTAGAGCGTTGGGGACAACGAATAAAAGGAGCCGATTTCTGGGCATGGTAGAATATATTCAGGGCATAATGCGCAGACAGGGGTATGGTGGGGTGCGGGTACAGCGGAGGTAAGCCCATGCTCTGGGTGATGATAAGAGAGGTGGGACAAAGGAGGTATCAGAGGTATGAAGAGTGGAACTAGGGGCTCCATTGTAAACTAAAACAATGATAACTAACCTGAACAACAGTATACAAGGCATATTGACATTTGAGAGAGACATACAACAGACATACAGTAATCACAGATGTTGATTGGGAGAGCTAGCTAAAACAGCAGGTGAGACAACAACAGCTAATCAGCTAGCACAACAACAGCAGGTAAAATGGCGTTGACTAGGCAGAGAGGGTCGGATTAACTACACACAGAGCCTGGGGCCGACAGATAAAAACATAAACAAACAGAATGGAGTATCGTGATTAATGGACAGTCCAGCAGGCATCAGCTATGTAGCCAAGTGATCACAGTGTCCAGCAGGCATCAGCTATGTAGCCAAGTTTACAGCAAGGATCCGGTGGAGTATTGGGCTCTAGCCGTGTATGAGTGTGGTTCGGGTGAACAGCTGAGTAGGCCGGGAAGTGGGCCTCGGGGATAGCTTCGGTACTGCGTGCAAGCTAGCTGTGAAGATCAGAAGTAGTGGTCCAGGGATTACGGCAGGAATCCGGCGTTGTTGTGGAGAGACAGTTATCCAGGCAAAAAAAATCAACTGGCTGGCTGTGCAGAAGGTAAAAGCCGCTAGCAGTGGCTAACAAGGACTAAATAGCTTATAGCTAGTTAGCTGATATATTCCAGTTGGTGTAAATTCAGAAGATTAATTGTCAACTAAAATGTAATTTTCCATGAAGAAAATTTGTGGGACAGTGATTTGTCATTTTGCTTTTAGCAAATCCCTCCGAGACACAGACAGACACATACACAGAGGGGTTGGAACAACACGATCAGATGACTGGGAGTTGAGCCAGCAACCCACCACTCTAGGCTACTTAACACATCTTGGCGGTTTGGTTTGATGTATTCATTTGTGATGTAATCTTGCAGTCTGACTCTCTATTTAGTGTTGAGAAGGGCTTCTATGATGGTGTCTTCCAAGGAAAAGTCGATGATGTGATCCATCGTCAAACATGTCCATAGTTTCTATAACAGCTTAATGTCACCCAGTTTAGACCTTGTTTCTTTTAAGTTAATCTCTGAACATCACCGTGATTTCATGTTGTAGACACCAGGCAAAGGAGTGTGTGTCACGTCAGAGTGGACAGCGGCCAAAGAGACGTCAGGAAATGAATCTGCCAAAGTAGAGGAGGGCCTTGAGATAGCAGTTTGCCGACACGACGTGCTCCTCAAGGCCCTCAACATGGACAGAGGCAAGATATACTGTATGCATCTGCAATGTACTTGCAGAAAGAGCTGTCTTCTGCTGGAACGGTGGGCTTTTTATGCTGCTGTGTTGCATGCAAATACTAGCCATAATTGCAGAAAGTTGTGCAGGCGTGCCCAGAGTTGAAGGAGCTTCTAAAAATGCACATTCTCCTTTCTGTTATGCCCTTGCCTATTTAAATAAGGTTGAAATAAAATACAAAATAAACGCAACCAGAGAGAAAGTCGAACAGGTGAACAGTTTTATGTCCATAGCTGCTGTCATGAGAAAGTACATGTCCAAGGCTGATAAGTGTATTATAATAACATAACTAATGCTGAAGAAGGTTTAGTATTGAAACATAATTCCCTTAATAATGTTGAACTACTAAATGGTCCTTTATATTTCAGCTCCAGCACACTTCAATTAATATGATAAACCTAATTGCCCCTCTCCTGGACTGTCACCTTGCCACGTTGGAGAGGCTTGCATACTCCAATGACCCTGAAGCGCTATGCCGGAGGCTGGTAATACTCCTGGCAAACCTTCTTCAGCATTAGTTAGATATGCAAGGTGTCAGCTCTGCCTAGTCAGCAGGTATAAATATATGCTTGTGGGTAGAATAAACTTGGTTTGAGCTTTTTCTGGATGTACGTTTCAGTTTTTGCTCTATTTGTTCAGAACCTAAAATACCTTCAGGCCACTGCTGGACAGCATCAACTTCCTCTTTTTCCAGTCCATTGCCAGTAGTGTGATAATGTCTGTCTGTACTGTTGGGAAAACGTCTTCAGTCAGCTATTCTAATAATTTACTACTGTGTGCCTAACCAATCAATTTAAAGATTGCAATTACAGGAACATTACGTGACATCATCAAATACAACTGTATTTTCTTGGAGTATTAGCAATGTCCATGATTGGGATTCTTGTGTAATTGTGAGTCACAAAAGAGTCCTTGGTCTCAGTGGGACTGCTAAACTAAATAAATGTTTTCATAAACACACTACCGTTCAAAAGTTTGGCGTCACTTCGAAATGTCCTTGTTTTCCATGAAAATATACATGAAATGAGTTCAAAATTAATAGGAAACATATTCAAGACTTTGAAAAGGTTATAAATAATAATTTTTTATTGAAAAAGTAATTGTGCTCTTCAAAGTTTGCTTTGTCAAAGAATCCTCCATTTGCAGCAATTACAGCCTTGCAGACCTTTGGCACTCTAGTTGTCAATTTGTTGAGGTAATCTGAAGAGATTTCACCCCATGCTTCCTGAAGCACCTCCCACAAGTTGGATTGGCTTGATGGGCACTTCTTTAGTACCATACGGTTAAGCTGCTCCCACAACAGCTCAATAGGGTTGAGATCCGGTGACTGTGCTTGCCACTTCATTATAGACAGAATACCACCTAACTGCTTCTTCCCTAAATAGTTATTGCATAGTTTGGAGCTGTGCTTTGGGTCATTGTCCTGTTGTAGGAGGAAATTGGCTCCTATTATTCACTCTGCTTTTCCTTTGCTTGATTTTCCATCATTCTTCTTCAGTGTTTCTCTTGCTGTTTCCATGCTCTTCAACAATCCAACTCCTCCTTCTTTATCCTGTTGAGTGTAGGGGACAGTATTTTGATGTTTGGATGAAAAACATACCCAAATGAAACAGGCTATTTCTCAGGTCCAGAAGCTAGAATATGCATATAATTAACATAGTAGGATAGAAAACACTCTAAAGTTTAAAAAACCTGTCAAAATATTGTCTGTAAGTATAACAGAACTGATATTGCAGGCAAAACCTGAGGAAAATCCAACCAGGAAGTGCCAGTTATTTTGAAATCTCCCTGTTCCATTGCATGCCTTCCCTCCATGTAAAGGGATATCAACCAGATTCCTTTCCCTATGGCTTTGTTACAGGAATTAAATTCCTATATGTTTTAATACCCAATTAAAATTAAACACTCTGTCAATTCCTAAGAATTTGTAAGACTCTTATTTGCATAAAATGGACAGAGACCATTCTCAAAATCAATCAGCAGCGTTTATTCTCGAGAGTACTGAACATGATACAGTTTACCACAGGTCATAAACTGAAAATGAGTTTTCGAACTGTCCCGTCTATTCTTCACCCTGGTACAAAGGCTGAATAGTTCTCAAGCCTTCCCACATCGTCTCTCCTAATTTAGATAATTTATGACCCGAGTGTAGATAAGCATTCTAGCCAGTCTGGCGATAAGTTCATTCATTTCTACCAAGGAACAGACAGTCATTGTTCTACTTGATTATACTTACACACATTATATTCAGTACTAGGATTAAAAGAAAATTCATACATATACAGTAACATAATAGTATCCTGATTAGTCAGTCCTGATTGAAATGTATACATCATTTGTCATTATTGATTAAAAAAATCCCTTAACATATCCACCCTATGATTAAATATTATACATCCAATCACACATCTAGTTATATTAAAATATTAAAAAGCATACTTATATTTGTTGTTATCAAAATATCACCTAAACATAACCCACTACTTGCATTCACACTGACTGTTTTTAGGCCAACATCATAACTCTTCTCTACAACATTTTTGTTACAATCTTCAACGAAACAAGATACAACCTAACATCTCTAAATATCAAAATGCTCTAAACAAAAACATAAGTTCCTCGCATATGAAGAACCCGGATTGATTAATCTATTTAGGTTTGAGGCATGTATCCATCATTCCACTATTCAGATCTTGGAATCAGTCCGTATCGCACCATCTGTTTCCTCATTAATTCCTCCAGAATCCTGGAAATGAGATCTCATACACAGGGAATTAGACAATAGCCACAAAACTAAACCAGTTCACACAAAACTAAAAAAGTTACACAGATGAAGTTAACCCATAATACAGTGATCATAACAATTTTCAATTTTCAAAACATTCTATCAAACCAATTAGTCAAAGAAAAATCCATCCCAGAGTTTTCTGCCAAACCGTGAGCCAGGGTGGTCAAACCAGCTGAGGCTTCGGTCACTTATTCGTCCGGAGCTGTGCCATCGAGGAACAAACCATCGACACCCACTCTCACCCTTTCCAGTCGTTCATTACATCTCCAGTATAATTGACGAAGCGCCAGACAGATTATCCTAAATATAATTGATCCAGTTCACATTCTTATTTGAGTGTGGACCACTAGAAAAGATGTAACTCTAATCTTGCTACGATCTGATTTCTTGCTTTGAACTCGTCTGGTATCCCCCGTAGAACCCCAATGTTATCAATATATACTCTCTCGTCAAAAGACCCAGATGGAGTACTTATTTTCTCCCATTTGGCCAACTTCATGTCTTGGTGTTGAATGAGTGTGAAAGGCATTCCCAAATGTACAAGGGAGCATAATCCTGTCCAATCTGCCGGTAAAACCTGGCCCTAACATCATTCCCCCACACAACCTCCAGATGTTAGCCCTGGCCCACTTTACCTTATTGAAATCCCCAGAGTTCAAACAGCCTGTCAAGTTAGACATGGTCTCGTCAGTGGTAATATTCTCTGTCCAATTGCAGGTACTAACTTCCCCTACATATTTCCCAAGAGTACTGTACCGGGCCAAACGGTAATAATCTCCTCCGGTCACTGTAAAGGGAGGATGTCTTGATTTAAGGGGAACCTGTGGATATAAATAGTGTAAATCAATGTAACTGTCATTATCTGGCATTCCTATTTTCGTGAACAGCTTTACCATACTGGCCTAACCTCCTCTACCCGGAACCGTACTAGGGTGTTGACCAAAAACTGGTCATATCCAACATACCATAACCCTAGATACTCTTTCATTACTTTTTAAAGGGTAAGGCGTATCTTTATGCAATTACATCCCTCTCTCCGGGTTACAGTCAAAAACTCTCACCTTCACTATACTCCACCTCCTTCCATACTGGGTGAGTGGATTCATATAGCCCTCTCTCTCCGTATGAGCTATGACCTGTGTCCACGACCAACATGGGGACCTGCACCGATATATACCATAATGGCTCAGAGTCCTAGACTGCCATGTAGTTAGAGACCCCATTTGGTCTACATAAAACTCCATTGAGAGATCCTTCCCAACCTCTACTCTAACTTCCTGTCTACCCAGATCTAGGGATCTCTTATGCTTGTTTGGAATAAAATCCTCATTGTCTAAACCATGGGTCAATTACCACTCTCCGCATACTCAGGTGGGACGTGCTGTATCAGGAATATGGCACCCACGATAAGACAGCTCAGACGAACAGCCCTCCTGATGAAGCCCCACCCTTTTCCCAGAAAACATATCACCAGCAAGAGGCCAAGACACACCTTCACTTCTATGAACGCTCACAGCTGGGGAAAAGTTGGGTATAAGGGAATCTTCAGTAGGAGTTTAACCCCCGTACCCTAAAACGTTGCGGTTCCTCTCCTACCTCTGTGATTGTTCGACAGTGTCACAGTGTCCTACCCTCCTACAATTTGTGATACGCACCCCGGGAGCTCTTTCGGGCTATCCTCACCGCAAAGGCAGTCACCAGGAGTGCTTGGTATGGCCCCGCCCACGGTGCTGCTTCCCGTCTATTCTCCTCGGGGACTTGGTTGAGTGAATCACCTTATCCTGTAGTTCACCTGTAGTGCATAAATCCTGGACATACAGGCTTGGTTAACAAACAGTTTCTCATATGTTTTATCTGATTATATCTTGAACTTCTATGCCTATTTGTTAGCTAAAGTTTTTATTTTTTTGTATTATTAGTTTATTATCCAATAGGCCACAAAGTGTCCTATCCTAGACCACAAACTTACCAATCCCCCCTTTGATACCTGGCTCTGCCCAGGTAACAACCTTATCTACCCTAAAGAATGACTTTGGTAAGATTAGTAAATTATCCTTATGTTCTGACATTATCATGTATGTCCAATTCTCCCTTGGCGTCCATTCATATTTATCCTGTACCAATTCTCTGTCAAGTGTCTTATCTACTTTTAAGAGGTATCTGTGTTCATTTCCTCTCTGCTCTGTAACAACTGTGTTGCTTCCAAATTTGAACTAAATGTCTCACTGTTTTGCTTTATCTAAACTCATGGATTTTTTTTGAAAAACATTTCTATGGTGTCCATTTCTAAAGTCCTTATATAGGTTAATTAAGGTTCTCGATCCTATCCCTAGTCCTGAATCTCTACAGATGTCATATATCCCTGTCTAACTTTAATACTATTTAAATAGTAATAATATATGTTTTATAGTTTGAGATACCTTATCCACCGTAATTAACCATCCCTAAGAACTGCAACTTATTTATTTTCATAAATAATTTTTATGCTTATAAAATCGCCTTTCTATCATGTATTTCCCTGCCCTATTGGCCCATCTTTCCCCATTTATTATCGATGATTAATATGATTTCTGTTCCTGTACTATAAACTCCATTATAATAAATTTACTTTAAAAACCAGTATGTCCCATGACCACAAATTCATAATTCAAATGGCTCCCCCTGTGGCTGATCAGACCAACTGGGAGAGCCATGGAAGCTTGGTCAAAGGTTACACCACCCCTTTACATTCGTGTTCCATACCATATTAGACATATGAAATAACCCTTTATCTTTAACCATTTTTATTCACTTGTCTAATTAAAACTCAGTAAATAAAACTCCTAATATTCCATATGTGAGTGTACCCCTTTAAGATATCTTGTCTCTGGGAACAGGGAAATCCCCTTAACCCAAACGTTTACTACAACAACAAAACCTAATAATTATGATAATCCCTTCAAATCATTGGTTTTAAATTTCCTCAATGTTTCATGTAACTCATTCAGTCTATCTCCAAATTGTCGCCCCAAAATACTTTATACCCTGCCATGACACTCATACAACTGTGATAAACGTGCACTGTCCCTTTAAAATAAAACATTCCCCATACAGCCATACCATATTGTAGACATTTCATTGTTCCCCGTAATGAAAACAGATAATGTTTAGAATATGTTAACTTCTTGTTCGGATTCACTGGCGTTACCTAACCAAAAATCAATACCCGGGAAACAACCACAACCAACTACAACTTTTTACGATTCAACTATTCTTACCTCCCTATATTATAGCCAAATATATCCCAATGGAACGCCTAGCAATTCTGTTGCTAGCTGTAGCATCTTTTCAGACTATTCTTACGATATTCAGCTCCTTTTTTAAAAATGTATTTGGAACTTTTAGCCACCTTTGAAAAGTAACTCAAAGCTATAATGCACGCATTTTCCCTCTAAATACCACAACCCATTTTCTCTGTCATAATTTGAGGAACGTTGTTGTGTAGTCAGCGTAATTTCGATGTAATATGCTATTTTGCCCAAAATGATCTGCTGGAATAATGTATTGAGATGGGAGTCGTATTCAAATAAATATATCATAGAAGAGAAAGTCACCTAAACCTGATTAATTTTAGGGAATAATGGAGAGATACGATAAAGTTTTGTGCCACCAGGATGTTATATTTTTTTATGAATCGAATGACATATTAGCACAGAACATGGTACGTTTAAATGTTGGGGTATAGAATGTTGAGACGTTCGGTTCTTTTTCGAAAGAATTTAAAGCAGAACTCAATCTGAATAGTGAATATATATTTTACAAGAGGCAGGTTATAAACTGAAAATGACGTCATTAGTTTTCGAACTGTCCCGTCTCTTCTTCACCCTGGTACAAAGGCTGTATAGTTCGCAAGCCTTCCCACATCGTCTCTCCTAATTTAGATAATTTATGACCCGAGCCAAGGTCTGCCTGTGTAGATAAGCATTCTAGCCAGTCTGGCGATAAGTTCATTCATTTCTACCAAGGAACAGACAGTCATTGTTCTACTTCTTGATTATAATTACACACATTATATTCAGTACTAGGATTAAAAGAACATTCATGCACATACAGTAACATAATAGTATTCTGATTAGTCAGTCCTGATTGAAATGTATACATAATTAGTCATTATTGATTAAAAAAATCACTTAACAGGCTTCTACGTGGTGTGAACAGTCTTTAGACATAGTTTCAGCCTTTTATTCTGAAAAATGAGCGAGAACGATCACATCGTCAGTGGATGGCTGTGTGTCTCCAGAGTTTTGCATGCACCAACAGCTTGGAGCAGACATTTTCTCTCTCTCTCCTATTGAAAAAGCTACTGTCTGGTTAAAATATTATTTATTATTTATTGTAAAAACAACCTGAGGATTGATTATAAAAAACGTTTGACATGTTTCTACGAACTTTACGGATACTATTTTGATTTTTTTGTCTGCCCGTCGTGACCTGCACGAGCCTGTGGATTACTAAACATAACGCGCCAACCAAATGGAGGTTTTCGGAAATAAAAATGATCTTTATCGAACAAAAGGAAAATGTATTGTGTAACTGGGAGTCTCGTGAGTGCAAACATCCGAAGATCATCAAAGGTAAGCGATTCATTTTATTGCTTTTCTGACTTTCGTGACCAATCTACTTTGCTGCTAGCTGTTTGTAATGTTTTGTCTGCTGAGAGAGATGTCCTCACATAAACACTTGGTTTGTATTCGCTGTAAAGCTTTTTTGAAATCTGACACACCAGGTGGATTAACAACAAGCTAAGCTCTGTTTTGCTATATTGCACTTGTGATTTCCTGAAAATTAAATATTTTTAGTAATTTAATTTGAATTTGGCGCTCTGCAATTCAGCGGATGTTGACGAAAATGATCCCGCTAACGGGATGGGTGCGCCAAGAAGTTAACCTCTCTTGGATATGTGGGACCTGGCCGAAAGCCAGGGAAAATGCAGAGCGCCAAATTCAAATAAATTACTATAAAAATATAACTTTCATTAAATTACACATGTAAGATACCAAATTAAAGCTACACGTGTTGTGAATCCAGCCAACATGTCAGATTTCAAAAGGGCTTTTCAGCGAAAGCAAACAATGCTATTATCTTAGGATAGCACCTCCGTAAACAAAAGAGAGAAAGCATATTTCAACCCTGCAGTTTTCGACACAAAACGCAGAAATAAAAATATAATTCATGCCTTACCTTTGACGAGCTTCTTTTGTTGGCACTCTAATATGTCCCATAAACATCACAAATGGTCCTTTTGTTCGATTAATCCCGTCGATATATATCCAAAATGTCCATTTATTTGGCGCGTTTGATCCAGAAAAACACCAGTTCCAACTTGAGCAACGTGACTACAAAATATCTCAAATGTTACCGGTAAACTTAGCCAAAACATTTCAAACTACTTTTGAAATACAACGTTAGGTATTTTTTTTCGTAAATAATCGAAAAAAATGAAGACGGGATGATCTGTGTTCAATACAGGAAGAAAACAAACTGAAGCATGCTTTCTGGTCACGCGCCTCTATCGAACAGTACACTTCAAGTGACCCTCGTTCAAGATGGCCGTACTTCTTCATTACACAAAGGAATAACCTCAACCAATTTCTAAAGACTGTTGACATCCAGTGGAAGCGATAGGAACTGCAAGAAGGTCCCTTAGAAATCTGGATTCCCAATTGAAAAGAGAGCGTCCTTACATAAGTTCTGTTATACTCACAGACATGATTCAAACAGTTTAGAAACTTCAGAATATTTACGGCAAAATATTTCAATTTTGGAGAATCGCTTATAAAATCTGTTAAAGTTATGTATTGTAACCCTAGGTGTAAAATAGTAAATAATGGCTACATCTCAAAGTTTTTGTCATAACTTCTGCCAAAGTCGATGCCTCTCCTTGTTCGGGCGGTGTTCGGCGGTCGACGTCGCCAGTCTTCTAGCCATCGCCGATTCATTTTTTCATTTTCCATTTGTTTTGTCTTGTTTTCCCACACACCTAGTTCTCTTTTCCCTCATTATGTGTTGTGTATTTAACCCTCATTTCCCCCCATGTCTTTGTGTGGTATTGTTTATTGTAAGTTCTTGTGCACATTTTGTCTGACTGGTGCGCGTTGGGTTATTGTGCCCATATTTTGTATTTCTTATGCTGTTGGTTTTATCATTAAACTGCTCCGGCTATTACCAAGTTCTGCTCTCCTGCATCTGACTTCCCTGCTACCAGTTTACGCACCCCTTACAGTTTTAAACTGTCAAGAGAAGTATTACAAGGTTGTCAACTATCGGCATATCTATCACTCATGTTGAGGCTAGCCTTCAACTCTTTTAATATCCTTACTGACTAATTCAAGTATACCCAGTTTGTCATTGATTGATTTTAACAGATCGGGTTCGACCTTTACCATTCCCGGTGGTGAAAATATGAAATCGTCTGTCTGTAGAAGAGTCATGTTTTCGTTTAGAAATCGGTTCCACTGTCTTGCTCTCCGTCATGTTTGGGTGTTGCTTGTTTTTGTAATATTCGGCGATAAATGTCTCTAGTCTTAAGATCTGTTTTGTGTTATTATCCAGATTGAAGGTTATCACCCACCAGATTGTGTAGTGCTAATATTTAGTCTAACTTGCCGATATTGAATATTCCGTTATTATCTTGAGGTGCTCCACATAACTTTGTTCAGTCCGCCATTACCGTCTCAGTCCCGCCTGTTGTTTTCCCCAATTTGTGGCTAGATTTGCCAGTTCTTGCTGTGAGATGTTACCCCACTCTTCCGCCAAGGCACCTGCAAGTTCCAGGACATTTCTGGGGGGAATGGCCCTAGCCCTCACCCTCCAATCCAACAGGTCCCAGATGTGCTCAATGGGATTGAGATCCGGGCTCTTCGCTGGCCATGGCAGAACACTGACATTCCAGTCTTGCAGGAAATCACGCACAGAACGAGCAGTATGGCTGGTGGCATTGTCATGCTGGAGGGTCATGTCAGGATGAGCCTGCAGGAAGGGTATCACATGAGGGAGGAGGATGTCTTCCCTGTAACGCACAGCTTTGAGATTGCCTGCAAAGACAAGCTCAGTCAGATGATGTTGTGACACACCACCCCAGACCATGATGGACCCTCCCGCTCCAGAGTACAGGCCTCTGTGTAACGCTCATCCCAGCGACGATAACCGCAAATCCGACCATCACCCCATGTGAGACAAAACCGCAACTCATCAGTGAAGAGCAATTCTTGCCAGTCCTGTCTGGTCCAGCGACGGTGGGACTGTGCCCATGGGCGACGTTGTAGCTAGTGATGAGGACCTCAAGCTGTTAGCGTCTTAACAACTGTTCCACAGGTGCATGTTCATTATTTGTTTATGGTTCACGGAACAAGAATGGGAACAGTGTTTAAACCATTTACAATAGATCTGTGAAGTTATTTGGATTTTTACGAATTGTCTTTGAAAGACAGGGTCCTGAAAAGGGGGCGTTTCTTAAGTTTGCTGAGTTTGTATCCCCATATATAATCTTCCCAGCTCTGAAGATTTTGCTGTGAGGAGGCAGAGTCATTAGATCATTTATTTTGGTACTGTCCATATGTAGCTTGTTTTTGGTCACAGGTCCAGGAATGGCTGAAGAATTGCAACATTTGCCTAGAACTAACGCTGCAGATAGCAATACTTGGGGATTTGAAAAGTCAGTCAATAATAAAATAATGATTTAAACAAAAAAATTGTTTAAATGTACAATCTGTAGAAGCTATGAGAATAGAAAGGTTCCGTACTTTTGTGAAGCATCACAGCAGAAACATATGGCAAATAGAAATCCAAAATGGATGATGTTCAGAGATTGATGGGAGGGGTTGAATGGAGCTGAAGGGTGGGACTAATAACAAGAACCAATGTAAAACATACAGGGTCTGTAAAATGTATATAGGTTCAGAACTTTTAAGAAATAGCATAGTTACAAATAGAAATCAAACTGGATAGACATCAGAAATAGAGGAAGGACTAAAACAAACAATATAACTATTGTAAAATGTGTATAAACTGAAGCCTAAGTGTTATTGTTTATTAGTTTACTCTAATTGGGGGAGGGGTGCTAGGATATGCGGGGAGTAATATACAGTATATATTTTTTAAACATACACTTACCCCAAAAATATATGGGGATTGTAAATGATGCAGACAATTACATTGATGGGAGCAACAACCTTTCCACAATATTAAAACTGATCCAACCCTTAAAGAAATAAAAAATAAAAAGACCTGCCAAGACAAGATGAACTGGCAACAGAAACAGAACACAGGTATAAATGCACAGGAGATAAAGGGAAGATGGGCGACACCTGGTGGGGGGGTGGAGACAAGCACAAAGACAGGTGAAACAGATGGATGTGACAGTACACCCCCCCCCCTGGAATCCCTTGCCCCACGGTTGAAACCTCAGAAGGCCTTTCATTGTCCTCAGAACAATGTGCACCTGTGTAATGATCATGACGTTTAAATCAGCTTATTGATATGCCACACCTGTCAAGTGGATGGATTATCTTGGTAAAGGAGAAATGCTCACTAACAGGGATGTAAACAAATTTGTGCACACAATTTGAGGGCAATAAGCTTTTTGTGCATATGGAACATTTCTGGGATATTTTATTTCAGCTCATGAAACATGGTATCAAAACTTAACATGTTGCGTTGATATTTTTGTTCAGTATATAAAAATGGTTGCTGACATGGGCTAGTTGATCTGGACATTTCCGACAAGTTATAAATAGCACCTTGTGCATTCTACTATTACACCTTTCAAGAGTAAAAGCCAGACTGAGTTCCACAGGACACAGACTATGTACATCAACATCATGAGCCCCAGGGGGCATGGAGGTGGAAAAGGCTGTTAGCACAATTTCCCTGTTCATGTGACCTGGGGGCAGGACCTTAGGTAGGAAAGCAGGATTAGGCCGTAGAGAAACGCTCACCTTACCTGGGCCTAGACGATAACACTCATCACTAACAGACGAAGTTTGGAGTTCGACAAAACTCTTGGTCGAGTATAGCCTCTTCCTCGACCACTCATGGGCCAGGGCATCTAGGGGGGGGGGGGACATAATGTCTGCCACAGTGTTCAAGATCCCTTGGAGCTGTGCAGCTCTTAGTGAGGCCAGATTCTTCTGTGACCAAAGCAGAAGGGTATTTTCCATCTTGTGGAGGGGGATAGAACCCAGACCACCTTGGTGGTTATGTACGCTACCACTATGGTGCTGTCAGTCTGTTCCCAGCACACGTTTGTCCTGCAGTTGTGGGAGAAATTTGAGCAGTCTGCTCTCAACTCCGGCATGTTGATGTGGAGCTTGGACTAGCTGGAACTCCATGCCCACTGGCTGCCCTCCCCCTGAATACCTCTCCCCAGCCTGTGAAGAAGGTGTCTGTCTGAACCAATTCCCACCGATAGACTCTGCCCAGGCGAATAACACCTGAAAGGAATTTCAGGGATTGTGTGCATTCCTTGGACACAGTCAGGCGACAATACCTGTGTTCCTTGGTATGTAAACCTTGAGTATTGAATCGCCTCTGCAGGGGTCTCAAGTGAAGAAGGCCCAATGGGGTCAAAAGAGAAGCTGCGGAGAGGAGTCCCATCGGTCTCTAACACTGAAGAACAACATGATTGAGATCTACAATTTTCTGTACTCGCTCTGCTGTGAGGCGAGCCCTCATTGTAGAAAAGTTGATACGCAAACCCACATTTTGTGTGGTGGCCAGTTGGACTTTTTGCATGTTCATCCTGAGCATCTGGGAGTCCAAGCTCCCAGAGGCTCATGACTGAGCGTGACAATCGTGTAGGTAAATTAGAACCATCATCCCTTGTGATGTTAGGGGTGCTAAAGTGTCATCAATGCATTTTTTGAATGTTCTTGGTGTCAGAGAGAGGCCGAAAGGTAATACTTGGTAGTTGTATGCAATGCCATTGAATGCAAAGTGCAGGAACGTCCTGTGAGCCGGGTGCATCGGTATGTGGAAGTAGGCATCTTTTAGGTCAACAGTGGTGAACCGCTGGCCTGGGCTGATAGCATCTTGAAGGGGAGGTTTTTCAAGCACTGGTTGAGAGGCCTCAAGTCCAGGATGGGAGCCAACGCTGTCTGCGTGATGAGATGACTGTAGACATGGCTTTGCCATTAGCACTTGTGACATCTCTGTGTTTAAGAGGGAGAGGAGTGTGGACACCTGAGTCATTTCAGCTGTCAGCTCAGGGTCACCATCCGTGGACAGGCGAGCTATCAGACCGTGCAAGTATGCCTGCAGCAGAGTGATCGCTTTCATGAGGCGAGCCACTGGGGCTAAAGTCAGGAAGGTGTCCTTTAAGTGGTCGTCAGCAGCCCAATGAGGTCTCCCGAGGACAGCAGATAGACCTACCATTGATCCTTGTCTGGGAGGACCATAGCTGCAACAATGGGGTCCATGACTGGGTACTGGTCCAGTCCCAAGTCTTTGGAAGAATCCATGAAGGTCCAAGGCTTGTACTGGCTTGAGACATGGAACTGTGAATTCACCTTAGCCCAAGTTTGACGCAGTTTATTGGAGAACCTGGGGCACTGAGGAATGTACACTCTTATCCGGCTGCTTTTAGGGTCTGGATTATTAACCAGAGCATTCAGAACCCTAGAGAGGAGCTCCTGCATATCAGCTGATGAAGAGTGAGCTTGATTTGATTTGATGATCGAGAACCAGCCTGAGAGGTCTCTTCGTCAAATAAAATAAAATACAATTTTATTGGTCACATACACGTGGTTAGCAGATATGAATGCGAGGGTAGCGAAATGCTTGTGCTTCTAGTTCTGACAGTGCAGTAATATCTAACAATTCTCCAACAACTACTTAATACACACCAATCTAAAAGGGTGAATAAGAATATGTACATATAAATATATGGATGAGCGGCATGAGCAAGGTGCAATAGATTGTATAAGGTACAGTATATACACATATATGAGATGAGTAGTGTTAGATATGTTAACATTATTAACCTCTCTAGGCTAGGGGGCGGTATTTTCACGTCCGGATGAAAAGTGTGCCCAAAGTAAACTGCCTGCTACTCAGGCCCAGAAAACACTCAGAAGTTCTAAAGCTGTTTGAATGATGTCTGTGAGTATAACAGAACTTACACTGCTCAAAAAAATAAAGGGAACACTTAAACAACACAATGTAACTCCAAGTCAATCACACTTCTGTGAAATCAAACTGGCCACATAGGAAGCAACACTGATTGACAATAAATTTCACATGCTGTTGTGCAAATGGAATAGACAACAGGTGGAAATTATAGGCAATTAGCAAGACACCCCCAATAAAGGAGTGGATCTGCAGGTGGTGACCACAGACCACTTCTCAGTTCCTATGCTTCCTGGCTGATGTTTTGGTCACTTTTGAATGCTGGTGGTGCTTTCACTCTAGTGGTAGCATGAGACAGAGTCTACAACCCACACAAGTGGCTCAGGTAGTGCAGCTCATCCAGGATGGCACATCAATGCGAGCTGTGGCAAGAAGTTTGCTGTGTCTGTCAGCGTAGTGTCCAGAGCATGGAGGCGCTACCAGGAGACAGGCCAGTACATCAGGAGACGTGGAGGAGGCCGTAGGAGGGCAACAACCCAGCAGAAGGACCGCTACCTCCACCTTTGTGCAAGGAGGAGCAGGAGGAGCACTGCCAGAGTCCTGCAAAATGACCTCCAGCAGGCCACAAAACAGACTCCATGAGGGTGGTATGAGAGCCCAACGTCCACAGGTGGGGTTTGTGCTTACAGCCCAACACCGTGCAGGACGTTTGGCATTTGCCAGAGAACACCAAGATTGGCAAATTCGCCACTGGCGCCCTGTGCTCTTCACAGATGAAAGCAGGTTCACACTGAGCACATGTGACAGATGTGACAGAGTCTGGAGACGCCGTGGAGAACGTTCTGCTGCCTGCAACATTCTTCAGCATGATCGGTTTGGCGGTGGGTCAGTCATGGTGTGGGGTGGCATTTCTTTGGGGGGCCGCACAGCCCTCCATGTGCTTTCCAGAGGTAGCCTGACTGCCATTAGGTACCGAGGTGAGATCCTCAGACCCCTTGTGAGACCATATTCTGGTGTGGTTGGCCCTGCGTCCCTCCTAATGCAAGACAATGCTAGACCTCATGTGGCTGGAGTGTGTCAGCAGTTCCTGCAAGAGGAAGGCATTGATGCTATGGACTGGCCCGCCCGTTCCCCAGACCTGAATCCAATTGAGCACATCTGGGACAACATGTCTCGCTCCATCCACTGACAGTTGCACCACAGACTGTCCAGGAGTTGGCGGATGCTTTAGTCCAGGTCTGGGAGAAGATCCCTCAGGAGACCATCCGCCACCTCATCAGGAGCATGCCCAGGCATTGTAGGGAGGTCATACAGGCATGTGGTGGCCACACACACTACTGAGCCTCATTTTGGATCAGCCTGTAGTGTGGTTTTCCACTTCAATTTTAGGTGTGACTCCAAATCCAGACCTCCATGGGTTGATAAATTTGATTTCCATTGATCATTTTTGTGTGATTTTGTTGTCAGCACATTCAACTATGTAAAGAAAAAAAGATTTAATAAGAATATTTCATTCATTCAGATCTAGGATGTGTTATTTTAGTGTTCCATTTCTTTTTTTGAACAGTGTATTTGGCAGGCAAAATCCCAAGGACAAACCACCAGGAAAAAAAGGTTTTGAGGTCACTCTCTATTCAATGAGTTTTCTATGTGGATCTAGTTTTCTAAGGCACTTGCTTGCAGTCCCTATCGCTAACACTGGATATCAACAGTCTTTAGAAATTTGTTGATGTTTTTCCTTTGAGAAATGAAGAAGTAGGGCTGTTCAGAATGAGGGTCGAGACTAGTGTACTGTTGTGGTTGGGGCGCGACCTGAAAGCTCGCTCCACTTTGTTTTTATCCACTATTGAACGCAGTTTATCCCGTCTTAAATTTTATCGATTATTTACGTTAAGAAAACAAGAGCAAAGAGAAAGAATTCGGCAGACAGAGTGGGAGGGTCGTCAGATCCTTGACTAGTCTCTCAAAGCACTTTATGATGACTGGAGTGAGTGCTACGGGTGGTAGTCATTTAGTTCAGTCTTGGTCATGGGGTGGCGGGTAGCCTAGTGGTTAGAGCGTTGGGCCAGTAACCGGAAGGTTGCTGGATTGAATCCCCATGCTGACATAGTAAATACAGGTGGAATGGGCATCAGCTGAAGCAAAGCCAGCATTGCATTTATTGCATGTGTCACGCACTGGCCTTAGTATTTTGTGTTTTCTTCATTATTGTGGTTAGGCCAGGGTGTGACATGGGTGATTTTGTGTTTGACTTGTCTAGGGGTTTTGTAGATGAATGGGGTTGTGTTTAGTATAGTATTCCAGGTAAGTCTATGGTTGCCTAGAGTGGTTCTCAATCAGAGGCAGGTGTTTATTGTTGTCTCTGATTGGGAACCATATTTAGGCAGCCATATTCTTTGAGTATTTCGTGGATGATTGTTCCTGTCTCTGTGTTTGTTGCACCAGATCGGGCTGTTTCGGTTTTTCACGTTTCTTGTTTTTGTATATTGTTCATTTTTCGTCTTTCATTAAAGATGTATAAAGATAACCACGCTCATTTTGGTCCTCCTCTCTTTCACCAGAAGAAAACCGTAACAGCATGGATAATTTTCTCGCTTTCTGGACAGATGTAGAAATACAAATGTGTCTTATAGAACCGATAATCTGTATAACACCCCTTTAATACTATACCAGGTGTAAGTAGAAAGTAGTTCTGTTCTCGGGGCAATATGTGAATTAAGTAATAATAGATTCTTTAGATACCAGAAAATATTAGGGAAATTCCACTTGCAATCCCCAAAAGGTTTGGATGAACAGAGCCAAACTCAACTGACAGAGTAACATGTGTGAGGAGAGGTCCTGAGAACAGACTGACCAACTCTCGAGAGATTAGTGAGGCAAGCGCCTTGAATCTCACTCCGGCAACCGCTGCAGCTCGTGCCAGTAAGGGAGTATGCTAGCTAGGATAACTACTTAATTGCATCCACCGTGGAGCCCAGTTTCAAAATTGCACCATATGTCCCAGCTGCTTACCGTAGTTTTGAAGTAATCACGAAAAAACAGGACTCATTTTTCACTCTGCCAGCTCCTGTTAGTTCTATTGAGTACCGTGGCACCAACTAGCCTTCCAAACGTTCTATTCCCAGCTTATTGTTCTACGTAACAATGCCTGCTTTGCTATTGTTAGCAATGAGGCCTGCCCATGTTGTTGGTAGATAAAATGTAAACAACAGAAAAAAAATACTCATGGAACTCTGAGGTTGTCCCGTGGTTTACTATAGGGAAATATAAGTATGTCTGTCTATTTTGCAATGTGTATATTTAGATTTTTTCCAATTGGACATTTTAAACATGAGAATCTCCTCTTTCTAATTATGTAAGGCTGGGCAGCGTACTCTGTTGTCATCAAATGCTAGTCCCGAAATACATTTTCCCCTTGGAACGCTCCCCCATTGTTTTCCTATGGATAGGAATGCTGGTATATTTCGCAAAATATCTCACACAATGTGTGTATTTAGATTTTTTTCAAGTCGGAAACCATTTTAATCAGGATAATCTCCTCTTTCTAATTACATAAGGTTAGGCAGCATAGTCTGCTGTCATTGATCGCTAGACCAGAAATATTTTCAATTTCTTCCCTGCTTCCTCATTATGCAGACATAAGGGTAGGCGCAGTACCCGGCCTCAATCTTCAGAGAGAAGAGACTATAGCGTCCAGCCGACGCTAACAAGCAACAGGTAACGCAATTAGCTGGGAGGCTAACAGGAGGACAGACTAGACAACTAAGCCTTGCGTTGTGAACAGGTTGGCCCAACCCGTTATGATTAAACAACATAGGGATTGGAGTATTTCACAGGCAGCCTGATATTCTGGTGTGTCTCAGAGTTATATTTTCAGGCAGTGGGGCTGCTTCCATATCAGCAGCCTGTTCACCACCTGCTTGGATGGCAGGTTCGTGCCATGGTCCCCAGTCATCCTCATCCATGTTTGTTTGGTGGTTGTTCAGGGGGATCCTGAGTTGTTCAGTCACTGCACAAATGTCTTTTCTGTTTCTGCTGTATTTTTTAGCATTTGCTAGTACTTCATACGACCGGTCTCTGAGTTGATCAGTGCATGGCCCAGCATCCAATTGCTGGCTGAGTTGTTGGTGGGGTGGAGAAGAACCCTTACTGTTTGTGGATGATGTTGGTCGTGTCATAGTGGTGTTTTACTGTCAGCCCGTTTGCTTGTTTTCTTGGAATGACATTTTGTACCACTTGGGGTTCGATAAGTTTTTTCCATGGTGGGTAGGACCGTGCGTATGCGTCAGGACATGAGTCGCTGTACCGGAGAACTGTTAAGTCCCTCTGTTGGAGTATTACGCCATGCCAACATTGCTTTCCATGGGTCTTCAACATCCATCGCAGCCTTTTTTTAGGAGCATTTTGGCAATTTTCACAGCTGATTCTGCTTTGGCTGTCATATGGTGATGATGTCACATGTTTAAAGTCCCACTCATCAGCAAATCTTTGAAAGTCCATTCCGGAGAAGGGGGGTCCATTATCACAAATAACTGTGTGGGCAACGCCATGTCTGCTTTACTGCTTTTTGCAGCATTCAAGGATGGTGTCTGATATAGTGTACTTCATCTCATTGAGCTCCCAGTAGTCCGAGTGATAATCGACCATGATGAGGTAGTTACTTTTGTTGAATGTGAGTAAGTCCATCCCTGACATGGATGGACTTACTCATAGTCCTTCCATTCACCAGCTCCGGAGGTCTACGTCACCGGCCTTCTAGGCATCACTGAACTGGATTCATTAGCACTGTCTTGTCTCATTACGCACACCTGGTTCCCATTCCCCCTGATTAGCATGTTATTTTTGTGCCCTCTGTTCTTCGTTGTCCTTGTTGGTTATTGCTACCATGTCCGTTGGTCCTGTGCTGTTGTATTGGCTTCCATGCTACGTGTATTTGTGCACTCGTCTTATTTAGAGGTTTGGGTGAAGAAAAAAAAAAACTGAGACAGCAGGAAAGACTGAGCTATCGACCATCGGAGAGACAGTCCAGCATCACGAGGACTGTCTCTCCAGATTCGGCAGCACCATGGAAAGCGTGATGGCAAACATCCTGCGCTTGCAGTCTCCAGCACCGGGTCTGGCACCAGCCCCCACACCACGACCTGCCTCTGTCCCATCTGAGCTGGCCCGCGGAATACCCCTGTCCCTCCCGGAGTGCTTTGACTGCGCGCCAGCAAGATACCGTAGCTGTCTACGGGAGAGACAGGGTTGCCACCGTCATCTCGGCATTGACCGGGCGGGCCCTGACTGGGGAGCCGTGGTCTGGGAAATGGGCAGACCCGAGGTCGAGTCCTACAAGTGCTTCACCCTCCTATTCCGCTTTGCATGTTTGCCCGGGGCAGAGCGTAGGAGAAGGAGGAATCTGGGCATCTGTTCCTATTGTGGAGAAAGGGGTAATTTCTCCCTGACCTGCCCTCTAGCCCCAAAAAGGCGAGGAGGTGACAAGCTATGGAATTCTCCTGCTCCAACCCAGGTAGGAGGCAAGATCTCCCCTTCTTTTCTGACAACTCAACCAGCATGTTTTCCCGTTGAAATTCCCTGAATAACCTAGTCCCTCACTCCCGTTAGCTCTGATTTGATTCCAGAGCTGCCGGGAATCTTTTAAGTAGCACACTGGCCACTGCATTACGCATTCCTTTGGTTCCCCTACAGTCACCCATTTCGATTTGAGCCCTGGATAATCGTCCAATAGGGACAGGGTTTGTACATAACATCACTGTTCCAGTTTCTCTGCTGACCCATGACACTCATTTAGAAAAGATCACCTTTTTGATTATCGACACCCCCACGCACCCCGTTGTTTTAGGTCTCCCTGGTTGAGGTGGCATAACCCTGTTATTTCCTGGTCTGAGAGGAAACTGCTGGGTTGGTCGCAGGAGTGTCAGGGGAAGTGTCAACACCACTATGGTGGAAAGTCCGGACCATGCCCCTCAAGTGGAGTTACCAGAGGAATTCCAGGATCTGCACCGGGTTATCTCTAAGACCCAGGCTACATTCCTGCCTCCTCAATGCCCCTGGGACTGTGCCATTGACCTGCTGTATGACGCAGTCCTCCCGAGAGGACACGTCTACCCTCTCCTATGCCGAGACCGAGGCCATGGAGACCTACGTACAGGAGAGCCTCTAGCAGGGTTTTATCCGCCCCTCTACATCACCAGCCTTCTCAAACTAATCTTTGTTAAAAAGAGGGGGACTACGCCCCTGTATTGATTATCAAACACTGAATAAAGCCACCGTCAAGTTCAGCTATCCTTTACCCCTCATCCACACCATCATTGAACAAATGCACGGGGCGCAGTAATTTATGATACTGGAATTGAGGAGCGCCAATCTGGTGTGCAATCGTGCAGGCGACAAATGGAAAACTGCCTTTTCCATGACCACGGCCCATTACGAGAATCTTGTACTGCCTTTTGGCCTGTCTAATACTCCTTCAGTCTTCCAGGCCTTTATTAACAAAGTGTTTCAGGACATGCTGGGACTGGGCATGGTGGTTTATATAGATGACATTTTGGTCTATTCTGCTGACTGTTTCCATCATGTCTTGTTGGTCAGGTCTGTGCTGGGAAGACTGTTGGAGCATCATCTATATGTTAAACAAGTGTTTGTTTTTCCAGCGGTCTGTGTCTTTTTTGGGCTACCTCACATCCACGGAGAGAGTGGAGATGGAGGAGCAATGCACCAGCGCAGCCAGGTCATGGCCCATCCCCAACTCTATGAAAGAAGTCCAGTGATTACTGGGGTTCGCCAACTATTTCCGGGGGTTCATCCGGGGCGTCACAGTGGTCGTGCCTCTTGCCTCCCTGCTGAGAGGAGGTCCTCAGCAGCTTCGTTGCACGATGGAGATGGAGAGAGCGTTCAAGACACTGATGACATGCTTCACCACTGCTCCCTTGCTGGCACATCCCGACCCCTCACTTCCCTTCATCGTCGAGGTGGGTATCTCCGAAGCAGGAGTTAGGACAGTGCTGTCCCAGCGCTCCGGAACCCCTCCAAAGCTGCGGCCCTGCGCCTTCTACTCCAAGCAGCTGTGCCCCGCCAAGAGGACTACGACGTCGGGGACCGAGAACTCTTGGAGGTCATGAAGGCTCTGAAGGCATGGAGGCACTGGCTGAAGGGGTCCAAACACCCTGTCCTGGTGTGGACGGACCACCGCAACCTGGAGTACATCAGGGCAGCGAAGATGCTAAACCCGAGACAGGCCAGGTGGGCTCCATTCTTCGACAGGTTCCAATTCACGCTTTCTTATAGGCCAGGGTCAAAGAACATGAAGGCGGACACCCTGTCTCGCATACTGGAACCCTGCCGGTTCCACAACGACCCTGGTCTCACCTCTCGGTGGACTTTGTCACTGACCTTCCCCACTCCCAGGGGAACACCACCGTTCTCATCATTGTGGACCGGTTTTCCAAAGCTTGTCACCTCCTTCCTCTGCCTGCGCTCCCGTCAGCCATGCAAACCGCGGAGGCTATTTCTATGCACATCTTCTGGCACAACGCAATCCCAGAGGACATTGTGGCAGACCTCACATGTATGGAAAGCGTTCATGGAACGCCTGGGGATCACGGTCATTCTCACCTCCGGGTACCGTCCTCAAGCTAATGGGCAGGTGGAGAGGGTCAATCAGGAGGTGGGCAGGTTCCTGAGGTGTTACTGTCAGGACCGGCCAGGGGAGTGGGCAGATTTTCTACCTTGGGCTGAGTATCCGCAGAACTCCCTCCGTGCCTGATCCCCTCGCTGAGGCTGGACCCAGTGACGACCCGCCTCCTCCTCTGGACATCGAGGGAGGTCCGGCGTACTCGGTCTGTGAAGTCCTGGATTTGAGGCGTTGGGCGAGCATCTCCAGTACCTCATCGGCTGGGAGCAGTATGGCCCAGAGAAGCGGTGTTGGGTTCCTGCGGTGGACATCCTGGATATCCTGGACCAGGGATTTTCACCATTGGCGCCGTGTCCCTGTGGTTGTCCTCGGGGGGGGGGGGGGGGGACTGCTGCTCATTCCGTTTACCAGCTCTGGAGGTCTACTTCACAGGCCTTCTAGGCATCACTGAACTGGATTCATTACCACCAACCCCAGACTATCTCGTCTGCCTTGTTCCCATTCCTCCTTATTAGTATGTTATATATGTGCCCTCTGTTCCCCATTGTCCTTGTCGATTTTTGGTAACATGTCCGTTGGTCCTGTGTGTACCTGTGCTGTTGTATCGGTTTCAATGCTACGTGTATTTGTGCACTTGTTTTATGGGTCTCTACTCTTTTGTTTGGGTGGAGAAAATAAAACCCCCTGTTACGTATTCCTGGGCCTATTTCCAATCATTAGACAATGTGACACAGCAGCGCAAGTCAAAATGTTTTTTTGTTGTTGTTTGTTTTTGGGCCGGTTGCGACCGGTTGAACACAGAGTCTCTGGTGGCACAGCTGGTGCTGCAGTACAGCACCCTTAACCACTGCGCCACCCCGGAGGCCCCTATAGTCGATATGTTGATAGAACTTCGGCACCCTAGTCCCCAGATTTGCTTTGTTAAACTCCCCAGCTATAAAAAATGCAGCCTCAGGATATGTGGTTTCCAGTTTGCATAAAGTCCAGTGAAGTTCTTTGAGGATCATCAAGGTATTGGCATGACAAGGGATGTAAATGGCTGTGGCAATGACAGAGGAGAATTCTCTTAGGAGATAATATGGTCAGCATTTAATTGTGAGGTATTCTAGGTCGGTGAGCAAAATAACCCTGAGTTCCGATATGTTCCTAGAGTTACACCACGAGTCGTTAATCATGAAACACACCCCTCCGCCCTTCTGCTTCCCGGAGAGATATTTATTATTTTCTGTGCGATGTACTGAGAACCCTGCTGCCTTTACCGACCCCAGCAGAGTATCCAGAGAGAACCATGTTTCCGTGAAACAAAGTATGTTACATGCCCCAATGTCTCTCTGGAAAGAAATCCTTGATCTAAGCTCATCAACTTTGTTATCCAAAGACTGAACGTTAGCGAGTAATATACTCGGAAGCGGTGGGTGGTGTGTGCGCCTCCTAAGTCGAACCAGCAGGCCAACTCGAGTGCCTCTCTTCCGCAAGCGATGTTTTGGGTCAGCCTCTGGAACAAGGTCAATTGCTCTGGGGAGAAGGAACAAAGGATCTCTTCCAGGGAAGTCATATTCAAATCAAATCAAATTTTATTTGTCACATACACATGGTTATCAGATGTTAATGTGAGTGTAGCGAAATGCTTGTGCTTCTAGTTCCGACAATGCAGTAATAACCAACAAGTAATCTAACTAACAATTCCAAAACTACTGTCTTATACACACAAGTGTAAGGGGATAAAGAATATGTACATAAAGATATATGAATGAGTGATGGTACAGAGCGGCATAGGCAAGATACAGTAGATGGTATCGAGTACAGTATATACATATGAGATGAGTATGTAAACAAAGTGGCATAGTTAAAGTGGCTAGTGATACATGTATTACATAAAGATGCAGTAGATGATATAGAGTAATGAGTAATGAGTAATGAGAATCAGAGATTCTACTTTGTCATACGTATACATATGAGATGAATAATGTAGAGTATGTAAACATTATATTAGGTAGCATTGTTTAAAGTGGCTAGTGATATATTTTACATCATTTCCCATCAATTCAAATTATTAAAGTGGCTGGAGTTGAGTCAGTGTGTTGGCAGCAGCCACTCAATGTTAGTGGTGGCTGTTTAACAGTCTGATGGCCTTGAGATAGAAGCGGTTTTTCAGTCTCTCGGTCCCAGCTTTGAGGCACCTGTACTGACCACGCCTTCTGAATGATAACGGGGTGAACAGGCAGTGGCTCGGGTGGTTGTTGTCCTTGATGATCTTTATGGCCTTCCTGTAACATGGTGGTGTAGGTGTCCTGGAGGGCAGGTGGTTTGCCCCCGGTGATGCGTTGTGCAGACCTTACTACCCTCTGGAGAGCCTTACGGTTGTGGGCGGAGCAGTTGCCGTACCAGGCGGTGATACAGCCCGCCAGGATGCTCTCGATTGTGCATCTGTAGAAGTTTGTGAGTGCTTTTGGTGACAAGCCGAATTTCTTCAGCCTCCTGAGGTTGAAGAGGCGCTGCTGCGCCTTCTTCACGATGCTGTCTGTGTGGGTGGACCAATTCAGTTTGTCTGTGATGTGTATGCCGAGGAACTTAAAACTTGCTACCCTCTCCACTACTGTTCCATCGATGTGGATAGGGGGGTGTTCCCTCTGCTGTTTCCTGAAGTCCACAATCATCTCCTTAGTTTTGTTGACGTTGAGTGTGAGGTTGTTTTCCTGACACCACACTCCGAGGGCCCTCACCTCCTCTCTGTAGGCCGTCTCGTCATTGTTGGTAATCAAGCCTACCACTGTTGTGTCGTCCGCAAACTTGATGATTGAGTTGGAGGCGTGCGTGGCCACGCAGTCGTGGGTGAACAGGGAGTACAGGAGAGGGCTCAGAACGCACCCTTGTGGGGCCCCTGTGTTGAGGATCAGCGGGGTGGAGATGTTGTTGCCTACCCTCACCACCTGGGTGCGGCCCGTCAAGAAGTCCAGTACCCAGTTGCACAGGGCGGGGTCGAGACCCAGGGTCTCGAGCTTGATGACGAGCTTGGAGGGTACTATGGTGTTAAATGCCGAGCTGTAGTCGATGAACAGCATTCTCACATAGGTATTCCTCTTGTCCAGATGGGTTAGGGCAGTGTGCAGTGTGGTTGAGATTGCATCGTCTGTGGACCTATTTGGGCGGTAAGCAAATTGGAGTGGGTCTAGGGTGTCAGGTAGGGTGGAGGTGATATGGTCCTTGACTAGTCTCTCAAAGCACTTCATGATGACGGAAGTGAGTGCTACGGGGCGGTAGTCGTTTAGCTCAGTTACCTTAGCTTTCTTGGGAACAGGAACAATGGTGGCCCTCTTGAAACATGTGGGAACAGCAGACTGGGATAGGGATTGATTGAATATGTCCGTAAACACACCAGCCAGCTGGTCTGCGCATGCTCTGGGATGCCGTCTGGGCCTGCAGCTTGCGAGGTTTAACACGTTTAAATGTTTTACTCACCTCGGCTGCAGTGAAGGAGAGGCCGCATGTTTTGGTTGCAGGCCGTGTCAGTGGCACTGTATTGTCCTCAAAGCGGGCAAAAAAGTTATTTAGTCTGCCTGGGAGCAAGACATCCTGGTCCGTGACGGGGCTGGTTTTCATTTTGTAATCCGTGATTGACTGTAGACCCAGCCACATACCTCTTGTGTCTGAGCCGTTGAATTGAGATTCTACTTTGTCTCTATACTGATGCTTAGCTTGTTTGATTGCCTTGCGGAGAGAATAGCTACACTGTTTGTATTCGGTCATATTTCCGGTCACCTTGCCCTGATTAAAAGCAGTGGTTCGCGCTTTCAGTTTCACGTGAATGCTGCCATCAATCAATCCACGGTTTCTGGTTTGGGAATGTTTTAATCGTTGCTATGAGAACGACATCTTCAACGCACGTTCTAATGAACTCACACACCGAATCAGCGTATTCGTCAATGTTGTCTGACGCAATACGAAACATATCCCAGTCCACGTGATGGAAGCAGTCTTGGAGTGTGGAATCAGATTGGTCGGACCAGCGTTGAACAGACCTCAGCGCGGGAGCTTCTTGTTTTAGTTTCTGTCTGTAGGCAAGGATCAACAAAATTGAGTCGTGGTCAGCTTTTCCGAAAGGAGGGTGGGGCAGGGCCTTATATGCGTCACGGAAGTTAGAATAGCAGTGATCCAAGGTTTTGCCAGCCCTGGTTGCGCAATCGATATGCTGATACAATTTAGGGAGTCTTGTTTTCAGATTAGCCTTGTTAAAATCCCCAGCTACAATGAATGCAGCCTCAGGATGTATGGATTCCAGTTTGCAAAGAGTCAAATAAAGTCTGTTCAGAGCCATCGATGTGTCTGCTTGGGTGGGAATATATACGGCTGTGATTATAATCGAAGAGAATTCCCTTGGTAGATAATGCGGTCGACATTTGATTGTGAGGAATTCTAAATCAGGTGAACAGAAGGACTTGAGTTCCTGTATGCTTTTGTGACCACACCACGTCTCGTTAGCCATAAGGCATCTTCAGGGTGATTAGAAAGCTTATTTAGAACATCTAGTTTCGATTGACGCAACAGTCAGCATTTGAGCTGGCCACACTGTTTTTTTACAGAAACATTTTGCACAAATACAGTTCATACAAAGTTAAGTCCAGAATGAGGACAGTTGGATGCATTGTTCAGACATTCACAGGAGTAGCTACAGCATAACACAATCATCCAAACATGAAAGCTTATTTAACTGATGTGGCCATATTTTTATAACTCTAGGGCTGACAGAAACTACAATATGAATTAGCTAATAGCAATTCCTATTTATAGTTAATCACGTCACGGGTGAGCTCACCATTGATCTAAATATTTGAGTAAAACACTTTTTAGAAATCAAAAGAAATCCGACGATGGGTAGTTTGTGCGCGCCACCATGTTTGTTTTTTCGACCAAAGATAATAAGAGGAGACAAGATGAGTTTGGTCTGTTTATAGTATGCATGTTGAAACGGGTGTGTTGTCTACCATCGGTCACATCCCATCATTCACATCAGAAAGTTCTCAAAAAATGAGTGAACCCTTCCTCACCTCATTTTGTTATATCATCGACAGACATTTACGTAAACCCCAGAATGCATTGTATGTCAACAAACATGGCTCTATACATAGCTGGAATTAGCTTAACTCATCATAGTCAGTACAACCTTCAATAAAGTATTTTACACACATAATGAGTCCATTCCAATCTATGCAAGAATCGCTAAATGGGTGACAACCACAATTAGTGAAATGTACTGTATACCTTCCTTGTGACAGTACTTCTCATGGGAATAGTAAAGAAGAACTCTCTAAGAGAATACTGGAACACAGATCCTATGTTTGCAACTCCCTTCTTTGCCACCCTCTTTACCCAAGACCGCTTCCTAGTTCTGCTGCGATGCCTTCATTTCGTCAACAATGCTACTGCCAACTTAAATGACCCGTTACTTACACAAAATAAGAAATGTTCTTATCAGCCTGACATAAGTATTTGGTCGGGTCTTTGTGCCATACAAGGACCTATGCATTGATGAGTTCCTGATGTTATGGAAGGGTAGGCAGGCCGTCCCTCAATATATTCCCTCCAAAAGGCACAGGTTTGGCGTCAAGTTCTTTGTCATGAGCGGCGTGAAGACAGGATTTGTCCTGGACGATATAGTCTACACAGGGTCCACCACTGACATCCAACATTATGAGGGGCTTGGGGTGTCCGGGTCTGTGGTGATGACCATACTGGCTCCTCATCTCTGCAATTGACACACTTTGTATGTGGACAATTGGTACAGCAGTCCCACACTCTTCCAGCATCTGCTCTGCACAGGGGCCTGTGGAACAGTCAGGTCGAACAGGAAGGGGACGCAGGAAGATACAGAGAGGGGAAGTGGAGTTCAAGGAGAACGGTCAACAGTCGGCCACAGGGAAGGTGGACCACCTGATAGGAGAGAGAAAGATCAAACCATACTGTGTGACTGACTATAACCTCAAAATGGGGACAGTGGATAAGGCGGACATGATAAACAGCTTTGTGGAATGCACTCAGAAAACGACCAAGTGGTATCTGAAGATATTTTTCCATCTGATCGACACTGCTGCCCTCAATGTCCACAAAGTTCACAGCCAACTAACAGGTGAGATAATTACTGAACAAGGTGTTTTTTTGTAATTGGACATACAGTTCCATTATGCAATTATATAGTGACAATATCTCACCCACCTACCCAGACAGTGCTGAAAGTCAACATCAGCTACATCCGATCCCTCTTTGAATACGCCCTGCCAGCCTGGATAACAGCTTCACCGCAGCAGATGAATTGGCTACAGATAGTCCAAAACATGGCAGCAAAAATGGCTTACAGACTACCAGGATACATCAGCAACCACTACGTAAACAGCATATCTGGACTGACACCAATCAACAATAGACAGTCAATCATTGGCCAGAAGTTCATCAACAGAGCCACTCACAACCCATCATTGAAGGAAGCCGTGGGACAGGCCAAATGGACAACAGATACACCCATGTCTATAATGCTGAAGCTGACCTAGAAGAGAGGAAGAAAAAAAAAATACTAAAATACAACAAAAAAAGTGTGTGTATGAAAATGTGTAGATATATGTGAAAATGTGTAGATATATTTGAATGCACTCCCTCTCCCCATGCACAGCTGTGAGCTATGATTTTAATGATTTTATTTTTCTATTTTTAAAACAAAACCCCCATGAACTCATGTCGGGAAAAGCAAAAAGGCAAAATCTACAACCGTTCTGATAAAAACCTTAGGGCATTCAGCCTCGGGGGATGCCTTGCTGACCACACCCTCCTTCCTTGCTCCTGGCCTGTCCTGCCTCTTCCACCAATCCAATTGTTTCTTATGGACAGAAAAGAGCAGAGGCTCTGAGCTGTCCAATCAGGTCCATTGTCTACTTGTGCCACCTACCCACTGCCTCATCATCATCTCCCTTCCCTCATCCTCCCCACTCCCTCTCCCCCATAGGTAAAGTAATTACCTACCAAAAGTACAGAGAGAACCTCATGAGAGAGCTGCTAGAGGATCACCACACCCCTCGGCGCCCATACACTTGGGGCTGTCCTGCTGCAGACAATCCCGTACACCTCACTGCACCGCATTTTCCCTGCAAAGGCTCTCAAACTGCTACTCAAGGTAGTCGCACACGGAGGCACTGCAAAGTCTGCCTGTCTGGCACCAGGAGAAGGAAGCAGAGGATGTTGACAAAGTACATGTGTTGAGCTTGCGACGCACCTATGTGTTTCACCATGCTTTTGGGAGTATCATATGCTCAAGCACTATTGAGCACACCTGCAGCAATTAGTGATTCACTGACCTGACAGGTGACCTGCCACGATAGAGGTGGGGGAGTGGAAATGCAGTTGTTCAATCACTGCATGACTATGAAATAGGGGTTATGCATATTCTGTTTTTTTTCCTTTAGTAAAACAAATTGTTCAACCACCACCAATACTTCAATAAAATAGACGACTATTACATATTGGCCTAAGTGTTTTCTTGCTGTGTTTTCACCCAGTAAAACTGTTAAGGAGTGTACACTGGCATACAAAAGCTGGCCTCAATCTTCAGCTCGAAAGATGTCCAGCTCCAGTTATGATATTGGCAAATACAGTTTGTGGTTTCTGAAAGTACAGAATAAAGAGGAATTATTAGTAATGAGAATACAATATCAGGATACAGCAATATTACAAAAAACTAACATAACACTGCTATAAAAATGATAAATTGCATTGATTAAATCACAAATAGAGTTTTACAACAAAAACTGGTAAATGTTGAGCTCCACAAGGGGTAGGGCAGAGCAGAGCTATGCTAAAAATGAAAGCAAACCATTGTCATAAGGCCAGGGTATCTTCAAAAGACAACACAATCTAATACTTCTCTTAGTTTTAGTTAGTTTATTTTTACAGGGACAGTGCACATTAATCAACGTTTCAGGTAAAGTGCCGGTTTTAGCCAGCCGGCTAATTTAACCGCAGTCCCTGGGCAGGTTATTAAAACAATTACAATATAGAAAATAGCAACATAGAACAAGCAAGACGTAATTAGCATTGTTTTACAGAGCTAATAGAAGAATGTAGCTACCTTATCTCGCATGTCTGTCACGGCTTTCTTCCTGGCAGACCAAAACGCAGCGTGGTTATAGTTCATGGTTCTTTAATAAGAAATCTCAAACATGAACAAACTACAAAACAATAAACGTGAAAACCGTAACAGTCCTAACTGGTGCATAAAACACAAAGACAGGAAACAATCATCCACAAAATACCCAAAGAATATGGCTGCTGAAATATGGCTCCCAATCAGAGACAACGATAAACACATGTCTCTGATTGAGAACCAATCCAGGCAACCATAGACTTACCTAGACACCTAAAAGAACACAACCCCATAAATCTACAAAAAACCCTAGACAAGACAAAACACATAAATCACCCATGTCACACCCTGGCCTAACCAAAATAATAAAGAAAACAAAGATAACTAAGGCCAGGGCGTGACAAAGTCAGTAATGCCTAAAAAATAAATTGACAGCAAAAGTAAAATGGCCTACTTTAATGTGCATTCATGAAGAGGCAGAACACACCTCAATTCAAACTGTTTGAAAATAAAACTTGTTACAAAATAATTTTTATTGACAAGTTAAAAAGGCCTATAGATAAAAACATGCAGCGTACCTTGGTTTGAGGTCTGCGCGGATTAACTGTCCTGTTGCGTAACAATTACATTTTGTTACAGTGAGCACATTCTGACATCACGTGCATAAAAAACTCACGCTGGGGCGACAGTTAGAGATATTTGGAACTCACATATGAAAAGGTTAAAGAATTGTATCTTGCTATATGCTAGTGTTTGGCTATTGTAGGCTTTTCTTGTGTGACTTAGTCATAAGCCTGGGCGTACAGATAAGAGCCGTTTGGGTGCGACTGCAGTATGTGACATCCTGTTTTCACGATGTGCAGGAACGTAGCTGTGTGGAAAACTTGCAGGAAGGAGCAGACAATGGTGCATTGTCAGCTATCTTAATCTAAACAGAAAAGCTGTTGTATACTGTTCTTATTTTTCAGAGTAAATAACTCACGGACAATAGAGAAGCTTTGACCAGGTTTAATTCTTCCCAAAGGTTCTGTACAGCTGTAATTCAGACAACCCAACATTTCTCACCATCACAGTTATATACATCCCACTTAAGACACTCCTCCTTCTCTCCAATCCTTACATCTTATGGTTCAACAGGAAGAAGGCAACAGGATACCAAAACCTTATTACTCCCTTAAGGGAATCTGCCCTCACCTCCGGACCTCAACCCCTCCTTCACCTACTAATCCACGGATGTCCATCTGTCTTCCCTATATCAACAGGTTATATTGAAGCAACATCTCAAGACATCAGTCAGGAAGTTAAAGCTTGGTCGCAAATGGGTCTTCCAAATGGACAATGACCCCAAGCATACTTCCAAATTTGTGGCAAAATGGCTTAAAACTTCTTAAGGCTAGGGGGCAATATTTTGACGTCCGGATGAAAAGCGCGCCCATAGTAAACTGCCTGATACTCAGGCCCAGAAAACAGAAAGACAAAACATTTTTAATAAAAAAAAATATATATATATATATATATATTTTTAACCGCTTCTACAACTGTTGAAATTATGTCTGTGAGTGTAACAGAACTGATATGGCAGGCAAGACCCAGAGGACAAAAACATCCAGGAAAAGAAAAATTTAGCTAACTGTGTTTTCAATAGGTGTTCTAAGGGAAACCCTATTTATGAGGGACTTGGTTGCAGTTCCTATGGCTTCCACTAGATGTCAACAGTCTTTAGAAATTGGTTGATGTTTTTCCTTTGAGAAATTAAGAAGTAGTCCTGTTGTTTCCATGTGTTATTCCAGGTGGACTACTGTTTTGTTGCGTGCTTCAGTTTGTTTTCGTCCGGAATTGAACGCAGTTTATCCCGTCTTAAATTTGATTGATTATTTATGTGTTAGGGTACCTAAAGTTGGATTAGGAAAGTTGTTTGAAATTTTTGGACCGGTAACTTATTAGATACTTTGTAGGCATGTTGGGCGAGTTGAAACCGGTGTATTTCTCAATCAAACGCGCCAAATAAATGGACATTTTGGGGATATTAAAAATACATTTATTGAACAAAAGGAGCATTTGTGAAGATCTTCAAAGGTAAGGCATAAAATATATCGTTATATCTGATTTTTGCGTCGCACCTGGCTGGTTGAAATAGGATTTTCTTATGTTTGTATTGGAGCACTAAATTTGGCGCGCTGCAATTTCACTGGATGTTGTCAAATCAATCACGGTAACGGAATTCGAGCGGGATTGGGGGTGAAGGGATCCCTAAGAGGTTTAAGGACAACAAAATCAAGGTATTGGAGTGGCCATCACAAAGCCCTGACCTCAACCCTATAGAAATTTTGTGAGCGAAAAAAAGTGTGTGCGAGCAAGGAGGCCTACAAACCTGACTCAGTTACTCCAGCTCTGTCAGGAGGAATGGGCCAAAATTCACCCAAATTATTGTGGGAAGCTTGTGGAAGGCTACCCAAAACATTTGACCCAAGTTAATTAAACAGTTTATAGGCAAAGCTACCAAATACTACTTTAGTGTATGTAAACTTCTGACCCACTGGGAATGTGATGAAATAAATAGAAGCTGAATTCATTCTCTGTAGTATTATTCTGACATTTCACATTCTTACAATAAAGTGGTGATCCTAACTGCCCTAAGACAGTGAATTTTTACAAGGATTAACTGTCAGGAATTGTGAAAAACTGAGTTTAAATGTAATTTGGCTAAGTGGAATGTAAAATTCCGACTTCACCTGTATTACCTCAACTAACAGGTTGACTCGCACATTGACTCTGTACCAGTACCCCCCCCTGTATATAGTCTCCACATTGACTCTGTACCAGTACCCCCCTGTATATGGTCTCGCTATTGTTATTTTACTGCTGCTCTTTAATACTTGTTACTTTTATTTATTTTCATTGTTGGTTAGGGGCTCGTAAGTAAGCATTTTACTGTTGTATTCGGCGCATGTGACTAATAAAATGTGATTTTATTTAAACTGGTAATCTCTGTATAGACCCACTGGTTGATGCTTATTTATAGAACCCTCTTAGGTCTCACTCCCACCTATCTGAGATATATCCTGCAGCCGTTATCCTTCACATACAACACCCATTCTGCCAGTCACATTCTGTTATAGGACCCCAAAGCACACAGTTTGTTGCAGCTAACGACTGTAACAAGCTGCAACAAACACTCAAACTGGACAGTTTTATCTCAATCTCTTCATTCAAAGACTCAATCATGGACACTCTTACTGACAGTTGTGACTCCTTTGCGTGATGTATTGTTGTCTCTACCTTCTTGCCCTTTGAGCTGTTGTCTGTGCCCAATAATGATTGTACCCTGTTTTGTGCTGCTACCATGTTGTGTTGATGCCATGTTGTGATGCTACCATGTTGTTGTCATGTTGTGCTACCTTGCTGTGTTGTCATGTGTTGGTGCCATGCTATGTTGTGGTCTTAGGTCTCTCTTGTGATTTGTGTTTTGTCCTATATATTTTTTACATTTATTAAAATTTTAATCCCAGTCCCCTAGAATAAAAACATAAACGTTATGCTAATGAGCCTCAAGCTCATTAGTATAATGCACATTAACTATTCATGAAAATCGCAAATGAAATAAAATAAATATATTGGCTCTCAAGCTTAGCCTTTTAACAACACTGTCATCTCAGATTTTCATAATATGCTTTTCAACCATAGCAAAACAAGCATTTGTGTAAGAGTATTGATAGCTAGCATAGCATTAAGCCTAGCATTCAGCAGGCAACATTTTCACAAAAACAAGAAAAGCATTCAAATAAAATCATTTACCTTTGAAGAACTTCAGATGTTTTCAATGAGGAGACTCTCAGTTAAATAGCAAAATGTTCAGTTTTTCCAAAAATATTATTTGTGTAGGAGAAATCGCTCCGTTTTGTTCATGACGTTTGGCTGAGAAAAAAATAAATAATTCAGTCATCAAAACGCGGAACTTTTTTCCAAATTAACTCCATAATATCGACAGAAACATGGCAAACGTTGTTTAGAATCAATCATCAAGGTGTTTTTCACATATCTATTCGATGATAAGTCATTCGTGGCAGTTTGGTTTCTCCTCTGAATCACATGGGAAAATACATGCAGCTGGAGATTACGCACCAATTTCGACGGAGGACACCAGGCGGACACCTGGTAAATGTAGTCTCTTATGGTCAATCTTCCAATGATATGCCTACAAATACGTCACAATGCTGCAGACACCTTGGGGAAACGACAGAAAGTGTAGGCTCGTTCCTGGCGCATTCACAGCCATATAAGGAGACATTGGAACACAGCGCCTCAAAAATCTGGCTCACTTCCTGTTTGAAGTTTCATCTTGGTTTCGCCTGTAGCATTAGTTCTGTGGCACTCACAGACAATATCTTTGCAGTTTTGGAAACGTCAGAGTGTTTTCTTTCCAATGCTGTCAATTAAATGCATAGTCGAGCATGTTTTCGTGACAAAATATCTTGTTTAAAATGGGAACGTTTTTTTATCCATAAATTAAAAGAGCGCCCCCTATATCCAAGCATTTACAAGCATTTACACCCGCAATAACATCTGCTCAACGTGTATGTGACAAATAAAATTGGATTTGAAAGACAAAATTGATCCACTCGAAGGTGCACATTGCTAGTAGTCTTGCAAATTAAATCAGTTTATTATCAATAGTTTCAAATACAGATAATATTTTTGAGAATGCAAACATTTATTCAAATGGATTAAAACACCACCTTGGATTGAGTAAATATAAAATCATCCATAATCCAATAGTAAAGAAATCAAATACATGATAAACACTGCCAATGAGACCATGATTTGACTGTGAAACCACTGATGATGAGCATAAAATACATAGTCTCGCTACTGTTATTTTATTATTGCTCCTTAATTATTTGTTATATTTCTTTATTTTTTCTTTTTTTCTTAAAACTGCATTGTTGGTTAAGGGCTTGTGGGTAAGCATTTCACTGTATTCTGCACATGCGACAAATACATTCTGATTTGATTTTAAAAGGTTATCAAGATCATTACACTAAAATGGAAAGTAGGCTATATTATTCAACACTAAGAAACTACAAACATGAAATATTATGACATCAGTAAATATTATGACATTGAGAAATGAACTTTGGCACCCAGTATAGTATACAGTACTGAATGAAACAAAATCAAAAGTCAATTTACAGTTTTACTGTAAAGAACCTATAGTTGTTTTAGCAAGCTTACATCTCATGCACCTTGCACATAAGTTACTGTATCTATTTTGAAAAGCCATAGGCTACCTTGTGGAAGCACAAACAAAAAAAGTATAGTAATTATGCAGCAGTAGAAAGGTCAGAAAGGTCAAATTGTCATTCACCTAAGGTTCAACAAGAAATGATTCACCGTATGATTATACTGAATTCATGATATTCATATGCTGAATATAAAAGTATGATTTTATCCCTTTCCTAACATGTCTCCAGTGGAGGTTGTGTTACTGGATGGCTGCAAGGATGTCGTTGTACTCTGGGGTGTCCGGGTCAATGTACTTCTTATCGGACACCCAGGACTTCAGCCTCGCCTGCTGATTCTGGTCGATGATCCCCTCTTTACTATGGTGATTCAGCATCTGATTGAAGCCAGCTTTATAGTAGAACACCGTTCCTTCAGGAGATAAATCAATGGATCCCAGGGTAAGTTTATTGGGCTTTCCTAGAATAAAAACATAAACAAATTCATATTAAAACTTTCTGTGAAAAAACTTGTGGAATAGACATCTTTGGATACATCCATAACAATGAGATAATGAGGCACGATTTCGCCTGGCATAGAATATGTGCTCACTCGTCAGGACACATTCATTATTTCGACTGGCTGAGAAACACTGCCTGTGTGTCTCGTCCCAACTCCCGACACGTTCATTACCATGGGACAGCTGGAGATTTGAATATTGAAACAACGTTGCAAATGTGGCAAATCTTCGCTGTTGAAAACTAAATGTTAGTCTAAAAGAAATGTGAGATAACGTCTAGATGCTTTTATAGTGGAGATCAAGTTTAGAAATTGCCTGGCTGGGCTGATGAGACAGTGGATTGCGCAGTCAGAGTAAATAGGCATTTTAACATCATAGATTTAGCCGGTGGTAACTTGTGGAATAGACATCGGCTGGAATGTGGTTTTAATCAATTAGCATTCAGGATTAGACCCACCCATTGTATAAAGGACAATAATCACCTGCTTTGTCTCTGAGCTGGTCGGAAGCAATAGGATGAGCCATGATGAAAGATAACTTCAGTAATTTCTCCACATCTCCGCTTGCAAGTGTATCCGCCAGCAGCATCCTATGAGTTGGAAGGCCATGCACAGTGTTGTTAGGAAATTGAGAACATTACAAATAGGGAAGCAGCATAGATAGTAATTATTCAATTCCTTAAACACCACAAGAATGGAACTTTTCACATTGTAGCTAAATTAAAGGGCTGAAAGGTCTAAGAAGAAGGGGACCAGGCAAAAACTTTGCTTAAATTATATCAAAGTTTGTTACTGTGTTTTTATTTCAGCCTCGGTTGTGTATCACAGGGAGAAAGGGAAGGGATGGATTGCACCTATATTAATAGATAATTCACCTGCAGATGACAGATGTCTTACTCCTTCCAGTGGTTAGAGCATTCCTGTGATGCTGTTTGAGAACCCGCATTGTGAGCAGGTTCCCTCCATTTTGATCTGATTCAATGCTGTTTATCATATCATAAAGCTTCGGATTCTTCTGTTGAAGATTTTTCATCTGAGATTTTTGGTCTCTGGCCAGCTTCAGGGAATTCTTTGGTGGGATATGGTCTGCCTCCACAATGCCTCTTTCCCCCATGTTGTCAGAAAAAGGTTTGGTGTTTTTGACGCTGATGAGGGAATAGAAGAGAAAGGGTTGTACTATGGAAGTACAATTCAAGAAAACACATCTAATTTACACAATTTGTATGTCAATGCTTTATGAATTATTATATACATTTCTGGTCTTAATAATATATTCAAGTGTAAAAACAATGCAGGGTTATTATAATAACATTGGTAGATTTGAACAATGCCCATATATAAATTTAAACAATTATTTTGCTAAAATACCTTTTGTTAGGACCAACTAATCCAAGGTGGTACGTAAAGGCTATGTCATACTCATTTATCCCTGAGGAACTATAAGGACAATTCTTCATGGGCCTGATATCATGTTCATATTCCCCATCATTCGTCCGTTTTCTATTCCTGGCCCCTCCAACTATAGCATATTTTCCATGATTTTTCTCGAGTGCATCATAGGCCTTCTGGGTTTGAACCATTTCACTATAAGCCTGAAGGCTCCCTTTAATCTATGGGAAGACATAACAGGTATCAATAACTCCAATTACTCCACAACCAAGGTTAAAGATGCAATATGTTATATTCATTTATGTTATTCATACAGTTGGTATCTACCAACCATCTTAATTTCCTGTGTTCTTTCGTTGGATTTGATGAAAATGACATATTTCAGAAAGTTACTTAGTTTAAGATTTATTTAAACTATACATAGACATGAGTAGGCGTACAGTACCTGGTCTTTAACATTGTTTCGTAGATTCACAGCTTGACTCGTGATCTCATCCTCAGACCTGTTAGATGTTGCCTGTGCTAGGGCATGGTACAGGCAGTTCTTGTTCTCTGAGCGCACAGGGATTACTTTGCCATCTTGGATGATGTCAAAGTGACCACTGTATGGACTTTCCACTCCTTGGATTCTGTCTTTTGCTTTAGAGAGTATTCCTTTCTCACTGAAAGAGCAGAAATAAAGAGCACCATTGGTTCTCATTAATGTAGTTCTCATGGAGAGATCCTAATTTTGGGAGATTTGCAGTATTGTTGATGAAGGTCTACCAAACAGTTTAGGACATATACCTGTGTGTTTTCTCAGGCTCTTTGGTCAGCCGTAGAGTGATTTGGCCGGCTGAGCTGTTCGTTCCCGGGTAGGACTCCTCTGAGAGCGTTTTCCCATCTTGATCCACCACTTTCAACTGGATGCCTTTACCATGGAGCAGGTCACTGTTTGTGAGGACATAAATGTCCAGGGCCGAGGCTGGTCGATTAACATCACCAATCTTCTCTGCATAGTCCAGAAGTTCTTTTGTTTCAGTCTCTGACAGAGCTTTCCCAGTCTTCTGACTGGCTGACTTCATATCATGTTTATGCTGCCGGTCCTGGAAAAAGGCCTCAGTTTTGTGTCTGCCAAGTACATTATCAACAACCTTTCCAGTAACTCCATTGAGCTTCTTCTTGAATGTTCCCGTCACAAAAGAGGACATATGACCAGCACAAGCATCTATGAACGCTTCAGAGACACTTTCCGAAATGGAGCTTAGGAGCTCATCCTTTAGGCGAATCACATCTGGTAAATCATGTCTGCCATCTTGATCATACTGCTCCACATATCTTTGCTGCTCTTCAAGTTCTTTTTTTAATTCGAGGACAAATATGTCATTGATAACATGTTCTGTAGGAATAGACCGAATCATTTGGACCAAGATTGTGGTGTGTTTAGCTATTTCTACACTTATTTCGACTCCTTTTGCAATCAAATGTGTTCCACTTTTTTCCACAAGGTCAGTTGCATTATTGCACACCTCAGAGAGTCTGCTGATAACATCACTGACTTGGGATGTGGTGGCATCAGTCATGAGGCCAGGAATAAGTTCTTTTGTCATAACTTGAACTAAATCTTTTGTTTGTTGTTCAAGCTTTGAGTCAATCTTGTAGTTGCTGCGGTTCTGCAAAGCTCCTTTAGGTACTGCAGAGCTAATGTATTCAGTGAGACTAAGATCTAGTTCGGCATTCTTTTTGACTGTTGAATTGACCATGTCTTTGAAAGCTTTTTCTAAAATTGCTTTAAAGATGGCCCCAATTCCAGCATCAATGACATAGTTCATTACTTTGATTACACCCTGCTTCCCTATCTCCTGAAGTGCGTACTTGGTTGCGTGTTTTAGAGCCATCTTCATGTTTGTAGGGGATGCCAGTTTCTTTGTTGCAGTCTTAATTGCATACTTTGCTGCTTTCTGTGTGGACTTGAAAACATGTTTTCCTGTGCCAATGATTTCCTTTGCAACAGATGAGAGTTTCAAAGTACCATTGAGGACTTTATATGCTGTCATGACAACTTTTTTAATGGCGTTGAACCCTGCGGAGAGCAGAGACATCCCAATGCTGATGCTTTTGGAGATGGCCCATTGTGCCCAATCGAATGTGCCTGATATCATGCCAGATATCCCTTCAATCATGTCAGAGACTCCTTCAGAGATGATACTTAAGCCAATCTGGGTTGCAGAGCCAAATGACAGGGCACAAACCAGAATTCCAATGATGACCTGACACATACCGATGAAGAAACAGATCAAAGCGTCAAAGCTGAACTCTGGCTTCTTTTTCACCTCAAACACAATGCTCAGGCCATTGTCATACAAGGCCGTGAGTTCATTTCCTGTGATGTAGTCTTGATTTTCTGAGAGGCTGTACACTGAGGATACCTCTGTTATGGCTGTGCCTTCACCCTCAAGCTCTTTAAGTTTTTTTACTGCAAGGTCAATGTTACGTATCCAAGCTTTGTGAATGCTCATCCTGGAATCTATTTGCTTTAGAAAGTTGCATTCTCCGTCATGATGTGGTTCAAAGTTGCCTCTTGTGGCAATCTGAAAAGAAACCATGGTATTTGTGGTTTCTGACAAGTAAACATCCACAGATGTTTTTGCCCTTTCCAGTAATTTCGATGCCTCTGTTTTGTAGCCATCTTTGCCCATGTTGATGGTGATGAAAGCTTGGTTGTACATTGCCACGGCACTGTAAAAAGGGTCACATTCTTCAACATCTTTCCAGTAGGACTTTGCTTCATAGTCACACTTACTTTTGTTGCGGAGGTGCAAGTCTGTTCTGCCGGTAGCCTGCTTAATGTGGTCATAGAAGTTTTGACTTTTTCCATTCAGCAGCATGTTGCCCCTATTTGTGATATGCTCAAGAAGGTCTGCTTTAAGAACACTGATATCTTCGTGCTGACGGATGTGCTCCTCGTGAAGGGTAAGCCACAATGACCATGTTTCTTTCAAAGCATTGAGTGCAGGCTGGTAATCAAACTTAGGTCCTTTTCCTTTAAAACACTCAGGGACCTCATTCGGCCCCATTCCTGACAGGTCATCTCTCTCCTGTTTTGTGAAGTTGCCATGAAACTTGTCAAGAAATTCACAAAACGTGCCAAACAGGTCCTCTTTAATTTTTATTTCGAGAAGCTCATCTGTCTCCATATCTTTGATGCGTTGGACTTCGTACTCCTCTCTCAATTGTCTCATGATCTCCACAGGCTGGCCCTGGTATGCTGGGGCAAGGTTATCCCCACAGAGGATCATCTGGGCCATGCCCGGGTTTCCCTTCCGACCAGTTCTTCCAAACACCTGTTTCTCCACTCTGCGACTCCCAGGGTAATGTGTCAGGAGGACGAAGAGGCCACCACGTATGTTGACATCCTGATCAACCTTGATATCAGTTCCACGACCTCCTAGATTTGTGGCTATGATTACATGTCCCCCTCTGAATTTGGTTCTCTCAATGTTGTGTTTCTCACTGATTGTGTATAATGTGATGGGGGGATGTGGATTCTCGCCCTCTATTTTCTTCAGAAGCTCGTTTGCGGTCTTGACATCTTCACATACGACCAAGACAACCTGACCACTTTCTGCCACCCTCATTGCTGTCTTACAGAGGATCTCCATCCACTGGGCTTGCCCACTGACCTGAATTGCTGGAAGCTCAACAACCTTCTTATGGCGATGAGCTGGTATTATGTAGCTGTCTGTTTCGTAATGCCTTGCAAGGAAATCTTTGTCGGCATCTCCCCCTAATGTCCCAGACACACCAAATATCCCATTCCCTTTCAGGTACTTTTGAAAGTAATGGAAGTTTGAAAGGTAATTAGTCACATTGGACAAAGGAGTGGTTGCCAGCTGGTGTTTCATCTCCAGAAACTGCTGCAGGCCGTCCCCCCAGCGTTTGTTCTTCTCCAACACTCCACTGGCCTGGAAGTCCACTGGGATGATAGCATGGTAGAGATGCTTGTCTCCGACAGCTTCCAAGGTCTGATCAATCATGTACTCTCTGCCTTGTGTCATCATGATGGCTTTCAGGGCGTTTTCCACAAAGACTGGTAACTGATTCTCAAGGTACTTCTCAAGGAAAGAGGGGATCACAAGAAACTCTGAGTTTGACTGAGAGCTGCCAGAATATTTGATTTTAGACTTCAGCTCAGAGACTGTTGCCTTAATGAGTTTGTCTTCGGGTATGATCTCGCTGGCTCGTCCATTCTCGAGGAGAAGCATTTTGATTTCCAGGATATCAGGGTTGTTGTGCAACTTTTTCTCCTCAACCAGCACGGCTTTATTGTTTGTCACAGAGTAACAGTCAATGGCCACATCGTTCTCCAGTGCTTTCTCCATTATGGTGAGCAGATCACACTGTTGAGTAATTCCAACTTTGGCCAAGAATGTATCAACAGTTCTCCTGTTCTCCGTTGTATCGTCTTTCTCTGTGTTCTCTAGAGCATGCATGAACATATCAAAATCTTCATCTGAATAGATACCCAACTCCACTCCGGCTTCCAAAATGTGAAATTCAGAGAATTCTTTAGATGTCGCTGGACCGATAACAGCTAACTTTGCAGCCTTGTGAAAATGCTGGATTCCAGTTGCCCACTCAATCTCTCCAGTATCTTCCATCTCAATTGGCTGACACATAGATACCATGGCCCATATGCTAGCAAGGACTTGTCCGAGGTGCCTGAGGCCACTTGCCTCGTGGGATAGAAACGTCACCTGAACTCCATTGTCCAAGGTCATGTAGTCCACTTCATCCACAATCACCATGTCGAACCTCCTCTCCCCACGTGTGGAGTCCTTCTCGAATTCCTGCCTCAATGCGTCTGCTGCAAAGCTGGCAACGGTTCCGTAAACTAATTGTTTCCTGTAAGCCTCCTGTAGCATACTATCCCTGCTTTCAGGGGAGCTTCCCTGTATCTGTGGTGGTGGCACAACAGAGGATGTGACACCAAACATGTCATACAGTTTCTTCCACTCCTCTTGGTCTCGGCGAGCAAGGACTGCAGAACTGGTCACAACGTCAACCTTAGTGCCACGGATGGCCTGGATGGTGGCAAACATAGCCAAGATGCAAGATTTTCCTTCACCTGTGCCGATTTCCAGAAGGATACCTTTTTTCCCTGTTAACTTTGGTAGAAGGAGCATGAGCAGTGATGCCAACTGAGTGAGTCGGGGAAAGTAGCCTTCTATTTTCACAGCAGTGAGCAGTGATTCCAGCGGAGTGATGCTAGGAAAGTAGCCTTCTATGTTCTTACCGTTTTGAGTGTAAATGGTTGAGCAGTCTTGCACAGCAATAGACATCCTTATTAGGACCTCCTTGAGAACAGCAAGGTCAGGGTTAGTAAAATCCAGTGACTTGATCATCTGCTTTGCTTCCTCTATCTTTACCTGATCCAAGTCCTCCTTTGCATGTTTTGGAAGTTCCTCTGTCATATATCCTAGAATTTCCTTCATTATGGACAATATTTTCTCTGGGTACTTTTCATTTTGCATTTCATTCACAATGGTGTCGGCATCCTTGTCCCCTTCTGCCTCAGCATACCATTGTAGAGAGTTGACAGGGTCTTTATCTTTCAGGGCAGAGAGAGTAGAGAGAAGATCCAGCTTGTTTGTCCTCACAGTATGAAGGATTGAGGTTGCTAACTCTTGGTTTATGCCTGAAACACCTCGCAAAAAGAGCACAATTTCTGAAGGTGTCCAGATCATGTTGAAGAGAATTTGACTAAGGAGCCCCTTGTTTTTCTCTGACACCTCTGTGAACACATCAAGAATGCTCAGAACAAGTTGTTGAGCCACTGTGGGATTTGTGCTGTACAGCTGTTCAAGAAGACGGATGAGAAAGTCATACTTCTGGTCCCAGTCAAGTAGTTGGTCCTCTTTACTGTCTGTGTCCGAGTCGTTGGTCAATGTTAGCTCTGTCACAGCCGTGAGGATGCTAAACTGCTCAGTGAGCGATTGCTCTCCTTGGCTGATAGCACGATCTATGGTCAACTGACACCAGATTGACAGTTGAGGCTCTCCAAAGTATTTAAGGGTTAGTTCATTCTGAAGATTTTTCATTCGGTTTTCAAGTTTGTCCTCCTGCATGCCTTTGTCTTCAGTGATCTCGTATTTCTTCAGAAGATCTTCAAACTTATTTTTCAAGTCCCCTGGCTAGAATGAAATGGTCCCAAAACAAAAAAGTGCAAAGAAAAGGAATATTTTAGTACAGATGCACTAAAAGATGTATGTGTCATACTATAAACACTTTTTCTATTAGTGGTGTTTCCATGTAAATTGGCAACTGTATGTAAATATGAAAAAACTGTATTTTCAGAAATATATCATATGTTTATCATTAAGTTAACACAACATTTATGTGAAACACAAAATCATTCATGCGAAATAAAACCCATTCTACAACCCTTTATTTAATATTTCTTACCTCATCCCTTCTGATTGCTGCAGCGTCATCTTCTATCATCTGGTGTAGTACCTGTGTATGCTGGTGATGGCGCTGTTGTCCTTTTAGTCTCAGCTTCTGTCTCAGCTTTTCTCGTCCCTTTGACATCTTCTTACCCGAAAGTTCGCTCTCCCTTTCGATTTCTTGCTGGATCACCCTCTCCCTCTCCAGTTGTTCCTGGCGCCTCCTCTCCTCCTGCTGTCGTCTTCGTTGCTCCTCCTGTCTTCGCCGCTCCATCTCCTCCTGCTGCTGATGGATACGGTCTTCCTCTTGCTTCCCTGATGGATGAATACAAATGACACCATATTCCCTATGTAATGCACAGCGTTTGGCCAGAGACCATGTGTACAAATAAGGTGGAATTTGAGACGTAGTAGCCAACAGCCAATGTTGTTCAAACAAAATATGGATCAATAAGAAATATAGCAGCCCTGAGCCAATACTGCTATTTGCTGAACCAATACTATATTATTTGTATACTGTTAGGAATAGTCTTTACATTAATTGGCTCAGTTGCAAATACTAGTTGCTGATATACGATGTATTGAGGGTATATGGTTTATTTCCAAAACGAACATTTTGAACATGATAATGTAGCTCAGCAGATTTGTAAGAATTTACTTACCATAGTTTGGACATGTCGGACTATTATACTCTGTGTCGCACAACAGCTGAATGAGTGAACGGCCACTGGTTTCTATAATAGTGAATGTTTGACTTCCATCGTGCTTGTGACTGTTGAACTCATATGAGAAGGAATTGTTACTGTGATTGTCATATCTTAACTTTAGGTAGCAATGGATCCACCTAGTGGTGAGTTTTCTTTGTACACTACCCATGCCATGCAACGTGCCACTGCCACCTCCCTGGAAAACAGAAAATCATTACCAGATATACATTTTAAATTCATAAATGTGTAAAGATTCATCTTCAGCGATCCAACTTAATGCTCAACAATTTTCGAGATTGAACTCAAAATAAAATGTCCAGGTCTGATATTACACTGGTTTTCATTTTGACACAGGGACAATATTGATAAGCGCTCTGGCTTTTACTGCCAACAGCCACTTTCAGGTAGTCCACAATACTTAAAGGTAGTCTATACTCAGCAAAATGGCATTATCATACACAATGGGCGGACTTTATTCATTTTAACAACATCAACAGAATTCAACTCTAACAACACTGCCATTATTAGTTCAGCTCTTCATAATGTTTACCTTCCTTTGTGGCATGCCAGCATTGGGAAGAGACAATAATCTAGGTTTATAGATATCATGATTAGGTATTTCACAGAGCACCTTACACTCAGCAAAATTACATTACTGCCGTTATCAATTGCCTTGCCATATTTAAATTCTATTGATTTTGTTTCCCGTTAGCAACAGAAGTGTCACAACATTACATTACATTTTTTAACTATCATGATTTTACAGTGACTCAGATACTTACGTCTCCGACAAGTTCGTAGTGCCAAGTGTAAGGGGTTTGGTTCCTTATAGACACAGAGGCCCCCATTTTTCAGAATCTGTTGGGTAAAAAACAGCCTTACACCAGTCTTACACCGAATAATTTCAAATGTAATGTGTTAATTTATCTGCTGGACCTTTTCTCAAGTTATCATACTAGCAGAGAATGAGGTAACACTTTAAAATACACCATGCAGACCTATTGCTATTCCTACTTATTCATTGTTTATTCATTCTTATTAATACAAGTTGTATTTATTTATTCATAATTTACAGTGGTTATCGACGGGATTATTTTGAAAAGTACAACAATTCTCTTATAGGAAACATGAACTATCAAATTTGTGTAGCTCCCCGCAGTCTCCGCAAGCATCACTTTTGGGGCATAAACATGTCAAACAAAAAGTAGCAATAAATGTTTTCTTGAAAATGCTGTTTTTAGATAACTATGATGTGTAATAATGATATACAGTATATCTAATAGCATGACATTTAATATTGTTAATAGTTGTTAACATTTGAACAAAAATGAGAAGTATGTGTATTGGCCTACTTGATAACTTGTGGTGAAGTCAGCATTAGTGGGACATCAGGTGTCGTGGGACATTTGTGTTTGAGGGTGCTGTACTATAGTAACTTTGCAAACCAATCACAACACATGTTATTGGGTTGGTTCTGCTTGTGTCCTGTGCATAAAACATTTCTGGTGTCAGCGTTACATCACTTTAGCTTGTGTGGTCAGGTTTCTTAGATCAGGTGACCCGTTGAAAACAAAAAAACCTGCCATACTATGATACCTTGCGCTAGAATGATAAGTTTGTCATTCTGTCAATTATTATCATTGAACAATCTATCTTTTGGTGTTAAAATGAATAGTGATTTGAAACATAATAACCAGTCATGTAAACAGCTTTTATATTTGATAAAAATGAGATTTATATTACTGTCCCACTTCCCGTGAATGGAGTTTGAGTAGTGGAACAGGTACCTTTTTTAACTATGCACAAAATAAACCTTTAATAATTTAAAATGTAAATTCTTTCATTAGATATTCTAAAGTACATTGGAATATGTTGTTGTAGTTGTTCATAATATCTCCAAATCTAGTCTAACAGCTAAATAGGCCTAGCACATAAACCGCATAGGATGAGTGGAAGGAATTAAAGGGAAATAAAAAGGGGAGGGAAAGAAAGGAAGGACTGGTTGTCACGACTCCTACCGAAGGTGGCTCCCCTTCCCGTTCGGGTGGTGCTCAGCGGTCATCGTCACCGCCCTACTAGCTGCCACTGATCTTTTCCTCCCCCTCCTTGTCTGTTTATTAGGTACACTTGTTGTTAATTAGGTTTATTAGTTGGGCTTCATTAGCCAGCCGGCCCGCCTGCTGGGTGTGCGGGATTGTTTTATGTGTACATGCCTGTAAATCACGGTTGTTTGTGTACATGAGTTGTTTTTGGGACTGTTTAGTTCCCCTGTATTTTGGGGCATTTGTTTTGAGTGGCGTCTGTTTTCACCTGGTTGGTGAATAAAGAAGTAGCGCTACTCTGAACTCTCTGTCTACTGCTTCTGACTCCTTCCTCAACTACACCCCGGGCATTACAATGGGGAAATGTATTTGCACCATAATAATTCGATATTAGGCTAAATTGATTATTGCAGTAGGCAGATTATGCAATAGTCATGTCGGCCTAAACACCTTACTCTGTTTATCTTAATCAGGGTAAGGTCAAAATCAAGTAAGCTTTAATTAAACACCTGGTTTTCTGAGTAATCTTTCGCATTTTTAGGACATGTAAACTAGTGATGCGTGGGTTGCCTCATAACCTGTAGATGAGTTTAAGGTAATTAAATATTGTGTGGATGAAGGGTGGGTGCGTGACGGGCAGGGTTGGATAAGGACAAAACAATAGGCTACCTAAAAAAATCCATAAATGTATAATTCTTGTACAATTTATTTATAGGCACAATACCCCACAATACCCCATAATAACAAAGCAAAAACAGGTTTTTAGAAATGTGTTTTCACTTTGTCATTTTGTGTGTGTGTGTGTGTGTGTGTGTGTGTGTGTGTGTGTGTGTGTGTGTGTGTGTGTGTGTGTGTGTGTGTGTGTGTGTGTGTGTGTGTGTGTGTGTGTGTGTGTGTGTGTGTGTAGATTGCTGAAGATTTTTTTTTAATCAATTTTAGAATAAGGCTGTAATTTAACAAAATGTAGAAAAGGTCAAGGGGTCTGGATACTTTCCAAATGTACATGTTACAAATTGGAAAAATATAGGCTACATATTATGAATTTGAAAAACATTCAATATGTTACGAATTTGCAAAACTTATCAGGGTCAGAGTTAGGTGTAGGGTTAGTTAAAAGGGTTAAGGGAAGAGTTAGCTAACATGCTCAGTAGTTGCAAAGTAGCTAAAAAGTAGTAAGTAGGCTCATTGAAAAGTTGCATATTAGCTAAAATGCTCAAGTTGTTCAGGATGAAATTCGAACTTGCAATCATTGGGTTGCACGACAACTTTTGTTTTTACCTTAAGTAAAACCATCTGTCTTATGTAACCAGACCAAACATAACATATCACACTATTATCAGTGTCCTGGATATACATTGGCTATATTAGTCTAGTCTATGAGACCAGGTTGCTTGTAGAGGTGCTATCTTTATCAGCATCATACAAACTGATAGTATTTCAACCACATTAAATTAGCCTCCAAGTCGAACTGAAATATTATCAGAACCATGTTGACTCGTTTCTATTTCCATAAAACCGGTCAAACTGATACCTTTTATAGATTGCATTTTATCCCGGTCCCTAAACGTCTTTGATCCGCGAAAGTATCAGCAATAACAGAGAACTATACCGATAGACTAGATTGAAGCATTCATTCCATCGATTTGTGACATTATTCTGGTGAGCAAGGGTTTATTTAGTCTTCTAGGGCAACACATATTGACAAAAGAGAAGCTGCATGTATCTAATTATAGACAAGTTAACTAACAAATAGTCTACCAAAATGTCGGAAATTATAGAGAAAAACATCTAAATCAGACATAGAATCGTTCTGCCATCTCTGTCTATAGCCTACAGGCATTTTCTGTATTAGTGGGTTAGGGTCGAGCCTCAGATTGTCACTTTATCACATATAGCCAGGCGGTTGCGGATGTGTTATTATTAATTGCGGACGTGTACAGTTTGCTCACCTGCGCACCACCAATGTAAGCACCTTATGCAGCGTTCCAGTGGTGTGTTTAATCTGCGCTAGCACCAGCCGAGCATGCCTCGGTGGGCAGTGTTGAAGAGTGAAGAGTTCGGAACAACTGAAGTAGTTTTCACATGCAAACTTTATATGTCCGAATTCAGAATCAAATATGCTTCCCAAAAATAACATGTTTTCGGTGGTAGAACGTTTATTTTGATTGGTAATTTCGGCTGTTATCTGAGAGCCATCAGTTTACCTTATTTCAAATGTGTCCATGTAAATCTTTCTTCTTGCAATGCATGTAAACCTTTTAACCAAACTACTATATTAATAATCTGACTATCCACAATAATTGCATTATTGTGTGCATGTAACTGAAGCCTACTCACTGACATGTACACTGAACAAAAATATAAATGCAACATGCCACAATTTCAAAAAGTACAGTTCAGGATATCAGTCAATTGAAATCATTTCACGAGGCCCTAATCTATGGATTTCACATGACTAGGAATACAGAGTATGCAGGCCCTGGAAGAACTGGGACATTTTCAGCTTCCAGGAATTGTGTACCCAGACCTTGGAATGTCCCCAAATACATTTCCCAATAGTATGGAGATGGTTTAGTACAAGGTCATTGACACAAAATGGTAAAAACAGAGTGTGTTATCTACAACCGTCAACAAAGTTACAAGTGCCAGGTGAAGTGGGACACTAATGTATTTCTTATGAGTTAATAGTGTCCCACTTCATCAACTTAATTAAGTGTCCCACTACAACTTAAAGCCACGCTTTAGCAAAAGTATGGGTCTGATGTTGTTTTAGTGGTTGTACATAATACATGATCAACTTGTTTCATCATAAAAATGCCCAAATGCCCCTTTTTTGAAACTGCATTGTTGGTTAGGGTCTCGTAAGTAAGCATTTCCCTGTGAGATCTACCTGTTGTATTCTGTGCATGTGACTAATAACATTTGATTTGAGATAAGACCTTAATTAATGAAATGAACATAACTTCAGTAGGGGTAGACTGATTTTGATTATGTACATAATCATCTACCAAAAAGTGTCCCACTCATGCATATATCACCCTACCCATAAATAGCCCATGGAAAACAATCCCGTTTCATCCAGTTAGTTTTCAACATAAATCAAAGCCTAAAAAATGAGTTGAACTATGTAGAATAGTCTACACAGTGAACAAGATTTGAACTAACCTTTTCCTCTGCCTTCCCTCTTCTCTGTGTTCAGTCAGCGCTCTGAGAAGGTGAAAATAAGGACTAAAAACACCTCTAACACAGTGAACTTTGAGACACTGCACAGCTTCTTATGTACTTTTCTCTGAAGCTGATATTGACCTGACACAGCCAATAGCCACAGTGGTTTCACTTTCACATTTCAAAGACCAGCCTCCTTGTTTTACTTTACCCATATACTTGAAGAGGAGAGATTACTGTATTTTTTACAGCTGTTTATACCCTCTTGCTCTCACCCTACAGTATATGCGTTTTAAGGAGAACGAGGTTGTAAAAGATAATGTAAACATACATTTTGGTCAATTGAGACATTCCAACATGGCACGAAAGAAAGAATAAGAAATTGTGATAAGTTTGTTGTAATCAATATAACGTTTAAACAATTAGAGAACCCGACTGCACTACACTTCTGGGAAAGGGCCGCTTAACCACATGACGTGCTTAAAGTAAACGGGCCAGAAAGACACTTTAGCACCGTGATGTAACTTTGTGGTGTAAAACACAGGCGAAGTGAACATGGGATGTGGCTTCAAATGAAAAGCTGTTTTTTAAATAACCCACTCTGTTAATATATAAAAAAAAATATTTAACCTGGCGATTCAGTTAGGAAGAAATTCTTATTTGCAATGAAGGCCTACTGGGGAGCAGTGGGTTAACTGCCTTGTTCAGAACAACAGATTTTTACCTTGTCAGCTCAGGGATTGAATCCAGAAACCTTTCGGTTACTGGCCCAACACTCTAACCACTAGACCACCTGCTGCCCCCATAAATCTTTTGCATTGGCCGGGAATCAAACCCCGGCCTCCCGCGTGGCAGATATAAGTTGTCAGCAGTTGAAACAATAAGAAAGCTCTCTCCCTGCCACTGTTTCAGTAAATTTGAGGGACAGGGCTTGACAAATGTAACCACTCAGATTCATGGACACATCTTTGAATGCAAGCAGGGCCATATCTAGCCTTTTGGGGGCCCTAAGGAAGATTTGGTTGCCCACACTTCGTGGGCAAAACATTTTAGTGGAGAAATGTGCAGCATTAAAGTTTATGTCCTGCAATTCTTCACATTTTGCCATGGGGAGTTCAGAAAGTATTTCTGTTTTAAAGCACATTTTCTGCTATACTACATATTTTCCACGGGGCAAAGTGGACATGTCGCATTTTTAAAACTAATTTCATGCGATTCTTCTCATTTTGCCATGATCAATGAGGGCCCCATAGAGGTCAGGGCTCGTGCCTTGTGTGGTCAGTAATTTGTCCATGATTACAAGGTTTAGATAACCAGCTAGACTAACTTACCTAGCAAATAGCAATCTGTAAAATGTTAGTTGACAAAGGCTAACATACTGTATGTAATATTGTGTTTAAACACCTAGTAAAGTGTCTTTACATTATCAATTTATAAGAGGAAACCAATATCTTCATGAATAGATCCCAATAAACACTTTTGGCACCATCCGGTGCCGTTATTGGAGATTTGTTGAGATTTGTTTTTAATACAAATTTCAAATCTACTCCTCCGAATGGATGAGGTGAGTTTTTGAAATTCAATGCATGAAAAATGCTCATACGTGATACAAACCACACACTTGCATTGATTTGTTTGTGTACCAAAATGTTTAGCTTTTTTTTATATACGTATGCAGTGCATTCGGAAAGTATTCAGACCCCTTGACTTTTTCCACATTTTGTTACGTTACAGCCTTATTCTAAAATATATATATATTTTAAATTCCCCTCTCATCAACTGACACACAATACCCCATAATGATAAAGCAATAACTGTTTTTTAGAAATTGTTGCAAATGTATAAAAATAAAACACTGAAATATCACATTTACATAAGAATTCAGACCCTTTACTCTACTTTGTTGAATCACCTTTGACAAGCTCTGTGAGCTTGGATGGGGAGCGTTGCTGCATAGTTATTTTCAGGTCTCCCCAGAGATGTTTGATCGGGTTCAAGTCCGGACTCTGGCTGGGCCACTCAAGAACATTCGGAGACTTGTCCTTTAGCCACACCTGCGTTGTCTTGGCTGAGTACTTAGGGTTGTTGTCCTGTTGGAAGGTGAACCTTCGCCCCAGTCTGAGGTCCTGAGCGCTTTGGAGCAGGTTTTCATCAAGGATCTCTCTGTACTTTGCGCCGTTCATCTTTCCCTCAATCCTGACTAGTCTCCCGGTCCCTGCCGCTGAAAAACACCCCCACAGCATGATCTGCCACCATGCTTCACCGTAGGGATGGTGCCATGTTTTCCTCCAGACATGACGCTTGACATTCTGGCCAAAGAGTTGGTGTCATCAGACCTGAGAATCTTGTTTCTCATGTTCTCAGAGTTATTTAGGTGCCTTTTGGCAAATTCCAAGTGGGCAGTCATGTGCATTCTACTGAGGAGTGGCTTCCGTCTGGCCACTCTACCATAAAGGCCTGATTCGTAGAGTGCTGCATTGATGGTTGTCCTTCTGGAAGGTTCTCCCATCTCCACAGAGGAACTCTGGAGATCTGTCAGAGTGACCATGGGGTTCTTGGGTCACCTCACTGACCAAGGTCCCTCTCCCCCGATTGCTTAGTTTGGCCTGCGGGTCAGCTCTAGGAAGAGTCTTGTTGGATCCTAACTTATTCCATTTAAGATTGAAGGCGGCTCCTGTTTTCTCGGGAACCTTCAATGATGCAGTATTTTTTTGGTACACTTCCCCAGATCTGTGCCTCAACACAATCCTGTCTTGGAGCTCTACAGACAATTCCTTTGATGATCTGACATGCACTGTCAACTGTGGACCTAAAATAGGCAGGTGTGTGTGCATTTCCAAATCATGTCCAATCAATTGAATTTAAGACAGGTGGAATCCAATTCATGGAGGCAGGTAGCCTAGTGGTTAGAGTGTTGGGCTAGCAAATGGAAGGTTGCTGGATCAAATCCCTGAGCTGACAAGGTAAAAAATATGTCCCTCAGCAAGGCAAGCCACTGTTCTCCAGGCGCCATGGATGTTAATTTAAGGCAGCCCTCCTCACCTTTCTGCTTCAGAGGGGTTGGGTTAAATGTGAAAGACACTTTTAATTCAATGTGTTGTCATACAACTGACTAGGTACCTTTCCTCAATCAAGCTTTAGAAACATCTCAAGGATGATCACTGGAAACAGGATGCACCTGAGCTGAATTTCTAGTCTCATAGCAAAGGGTCTGAATACTTTGTCATTACAATAATGCTTGAACAAAAAGAAATGTTGAAAAAGGGAAGGGGTCTGAATACTTTCCGAATGCACTGTGCTTTATTTTCCATAAAGAAAAAAATTAAGACATTTAAATAATCTTCCACTTTGACATTTTGGAGATGGGAAAGGGGCCGATTAACCGGGGGGAGAGTGTGCGGGATTCCACCCGGATGGGCAGATCCCGGGTGGACAGCTATACCTTCTACCGAGACGTACCGGGGAGATAGGGGTCCGGTGGTGATCCGCTTGTCATCGATACCTGGAGGTGGTCTCGAGGAGGGCCGATCGGGCTCTCTTCCAGGTACGACAACAGCGGCGGACAAAAATCTGGGCAGAAGGTATGCCGACTTCTTCTTCCTGCTCAGGGAACACCCCAGGGAACACTGAATAGGAGATAGGCCCGTGTCAGAGCAAGGAAGGGTGATGCGGGCGTATTCGACCCACACAAGCTGCTGGCTCCAGGTGGTGGGATTGGAACCCAAGGACAGTCTGACCGACGACCTAATGAAGGTGCAGAATGACTTCCAGAACTGGGACGCGAAATGAGGACCCCGGTCAGAGACCATGTCTACTGGTAGTCCATGGATACAGAAGATGTACTGCACCATGAGCTGGGCCGTCTTTTTGGCAGTAGTTTGGGGAGAGGAATGAAGTGGGTGGCTTTGGAAAACCAATCCACCGTAGTCAGGATGGCAGTGTTGCCATTAGACAGGGGAGACCCGTGCCAAAGTCAAGGCAGATATGAGACCAGAGACGATGAGGGACAGGCAGAGGTTGGAGGAGACCAGCGGGAGCTTGCAGAGGAGTCCTGTTCTGTGCACAAACTGTGCAAGCAGCAATGAATGCGGACACGTCAGGGACCATGGTAGGCCACCAAAAGCGCTGTGGCACAAAGGCCAGGGTCTGACGGGAGCCCGGGTGGCAAGCAAGCTTGGAGGAGTGGGCCCACTCCAGGACCGCAGAAAGGACAACGTCAGGAACGAACATCCGGTTTTCAGGGTCCCCCTAGGGTTCGGCTGGGAACTCTGCACCTCACAGACCTGCTTCCCTATTCCCTAGCTGAGTGCCGTCGCCAGGCACGAAATGGGAAGGATAGTCTCGGGCTATGGGGTCGTAGTTGAACTTTGTGAACAGCAGGGCCCATCTGGCTTGCCTGGAGTTGAGGCACTTGGAGGTGCGGAGATACTCCAGGTTCTTGTGGTTGGTCCACACGATGAATGGATGTTCTGCCCCCTCTATCCAGTGCCTCCAACACCATCTTCACCGCGAGAAGCACATGATTCCCCACATCGTAGTTCCTGTCCGTGGCATTGAGGCAATGTGAGAAAAAGGCGCAGGGATGTAGCTTGAGGTCCAGGGCAGAACGCTGGGACAGTACAGCCCCCACTCCGACATCAGAAGCATCAGCCTCCACCACAAACTGACGGGATGGGTCAGGACGAACCAAGATGGGAGCTGTGGTGAAGCGATGTTTGAGGTCCCGAAATGCCCAGTCAGCAGCTGGAGACCACGTGAACGGAACCTTGAGCGAGGTGAGTGCTGACAGGGGGAAAGCCAGGGTGCTGTAACCCCGGATAAAGCAGGGATAGAAGTTGGTGAACCCCAGGAAATGTTGCAGCTGCACCTCTGAAGTAGGCTGGGGCCAATCAACCACCTCTCTCAACTTCCCGGGATCCATTTGTACACACCCTGCAGCGATGATGTAACCCATAAAAAGGATGGTGGAGCAATGGAACTCGCACTTCTCTGCTTATACAAACAGCTGGTTCTCCAGGAGGTGTTGGAGGACCTGTCGTATGTGGAGCACATGTTCTTGGGTGGAGCGGGAGAAGATCAGGACGTCATCGATGTAGACAAAGACGAACCGGTTCAACATATCGCAGAGAACATCATTGGCCAGAGCCTGGAACACAGCAGGGGTCGTTGGTGAGGCCAAATGGTATGACCAGATACTCGTAGTGACCGCTGGCCATGTTGAAGGCGGTCTTCCACTCGTCCCCTTCCCGCATCCTCACCAGGTGGAAAGCATTCCGTAGATCCAGCTTGGAAAACACGGTGGCCCTCTGGAGCGGCTCTATCCCCGAGGAGATGAGGGGTTGGAGGTAGCGTGTCTTCACCATTATGGTGTTGAGACCCCAGTAGTCGATGCACGGGCATGCACGGGTTCTTGTCCTCCTCCACAAAGAATAACCCTGCACTAGCGGCTGAAGAAGAAGGACGGATGAATCCTGCAGCTAGGTAGTCCACAATGTCGGTCTCCATCGTCTTGGCCTCTGGTCCCGATAGAGAGTACAGTCGTCCTCGGGAGAGTCGTGCTTGGGAGAAGGTCAATCCCGCAGTCATAAGGTCGGTGCGGCGAAAGCGAAGTGGCCCGGGCCTTGTTGAACACCTCCCATCTCAGTCGAGTCATGTTTTTAACTTGCCCTATGTTTGACAGCCACACTTCAGGATAGTCAGACAGGGCAGACGGGGAATCTCCAGCAGAAGATTGAGGGTCTTTACCTCAGTGTGAAACACTACGTCTACCAGGTGGACAGTGTAACTATTCCCTCCGCAAGGCAATCAAACAAGCTAAGCGTCAGTATAGAGACAAAGTAGAATCTCAATTCAACGGCTCAGACACAAGAGGTATGTGGCAGGGTCTACAGTCAATCACGGACTACAAGAAGAAAACCAGCCCAGTCACGGACCAGGATGTCTTGCTCCCAGGCAGACTAAATAACTTTTTTGCCCGCTTTGAGGACAATACAGTGCCACTGACACGGCCCGCAACTAAAACATGCGGACTCTCCTTCACTGCAGCCGACATGAAGAAAACATTTAAACGTGTCAACCCTCGCAAGGCTGCAGGCCCAGACGGCATCCCCAGCCGCGCCCTCAGAGCATGCGCAGACCAGCTGGCTGGTGTGTTTACGGACATATTCAATCAATCCCTATCCCAGTCTGTTGTTCCCACATGCTTCAAGAGGGCCACCATTGTTCCTGTTCCCAAGAAAGCTAAGGTAACTGAGCTAAACGACTACCGCCCCGTAGCACTCACTTCCGTCATCATGAAGTGCTTTGAGAGACTAGTCAAGGACCATATCACCTCCACCCTACCTGACACCCTAGACCCACTCCAATTTGCTTACCGCCCAAATAGGTCCACAGACGATGCAATCTCAACCACACTGCACACTGTCCTAACCCATCTGGACAAGAGGAATACCTATGTGAGAATGCTGTTCATCGACTACAGCTCGGCATTTAACACCATAGTGCCCTCCAAGCTCGTCATCAAGCTCGAGACCCTGGGTCTCGACCCCGCCCTGTGCAACTGGGTACTGGACTTCCTGACGGGCCGCCCCCAGGTGGTGAGGGTAGGCAACAACATTTCCATCCCGCTGATCCTCAACACTGGGGCCCCACAAGGGTGCGTTCTGAGCCCTCTCCTGTACTCCCTGGTCACCCACGACTGCGTGGCCACGCACGCCTCCAACTCAGTCATCAAGTTTGCGGACGACACAACAGTGGTAGGCTTGATTACCAACAGCGACGAGACGGCCTACAGGGAGGAGGTGAGGGCCCTCGGAGTGTGGTGTCAGGAAAATAACCTCACACTCAACGTCAACAAAACTAAGGAGATGATTGTGGACTAAGGAGATGAATGTGGAAACAGCAGAGGGAACACCCCCTATCCACATTGATGGAACAGTAGTGGAGAGGGTAGTAAGTTTTAAGTTCCTCGGCGTACACATCATAGACAAACTGAATTGGTCCACCCACACAGACAGCATCATGAAGAAGGCGCAGCAGCGCCTCTTCAACCTCAGTAGGCTGAAGAAATTCGGCTTCTACAGATGCACAATCGAGAGCATCCTGTCGGGCTGTATCACCGCCTGGTACGGTAACTGCTCCACCCACAACCGTAAGGCTCTCCAGAGGGTAGTGAGGTCTGCACAACGCATCACCGGGGGCAAACTACCTGCCCTCCAGGACACCTACACCACCCGATGTCACAGGAATGTGTTGGAGGAAATTATGGTTGAAATGACTAATTATGTATACATTCCAATCAGAACTGACTAGTCCAAATGCTATAATGTACTGTACATATATGAATTTTCTCTTTTGCTCCCATTCCCAATTGTATATAATGTAGTCAGGAGTTTAGTAACAATGAAGGTCTGTTCCTTAGTTCATTCATTTGTACAATCTCCAGGTGGCAGGAACGGACTATCTCCAGACTGTCTAGAATACTGATTTATACTGACTGACCTTGACTTCAGGCGTGGAGCGAAGGCTCGAGAACTATAGGGCCTCTCTACCGGTGAAAGAGATAGAACATTTAGAAAACGGTGATGTCATTTTCAGTTTATAACCTGTGGTAAAATGTGTATGTGGCAGTACTCTCTTGTAATAAACGCTGTTACCTGACTTTTAAGACTGGTCTCGATCTATTTCATGCATAATTAATGAATTTACGACTCATTAATGAAATAGAGAGAGTGCAAATTTGATTTTGGCTATAAAACATATAGGAATTTAGAATTCCTCTAATAGAAGGCCATAAAGATCATCAAGGACAACAACCACCCGAGCCACTGCCTGTTCACCACGCTATCATCCAGAAGGCGAGGTCAGTACAGGTGCATCAAAGCTGGGACCGAGAGACTGAAAAACAGCTTCTATCTCAAGGCCATCAGACTGTTAAACAGCCACCACTAACATTGAGTGGCTGCTGCCAACACACTGACTCAACTCCAGCCACTTTAATAATGGGAATTGATGGGAAATGATGTAAAAAATATCACTAGCCACTTTAAACAATGCTACCTAATATAATGTTTACATACTGTCACGCCCTGGTCTAAGTATTTTGTGTTTTTCTTCATGTATTGGGTCAGGCCAGGGTGTGGCATGGGGTTTTTGTATTGTGGTGTGTTTTGTCTTGGGGTTTTGGTGTGTATGTATTGGGATTGTAGCTAGTGGGGTTATCTAGCAAAGTCTATGGCTGTCTGGAGTGATTCTCAATCAGAGGCAGGTGTTTATCCTTGTCTCTGATTGGGAACCATATTTAGGCAGCCATATTCTTTGAGTTTGTCGTGGGTGATTGTCCTTAGTGTCCTGATGTCCTTGTTCTGTGTTAGTTTACACAAGTATAGGCTGTTTCGGTTTTCGTTACGTTTATTGTTTTGTAGTGTTTGTGTTTAGTGTGTTTGTCATTAAACATGAATCGTAATCTACACGCTGCATTTTGGTCCGACTCTCCTTCACACCTAGAAAACCGTAACACATACCCTACATTATTCATTTCATATGTATATGTATATACTGTACTCTATATCATCTACTGCATCTTTATGTAATACATGTATCAATAGCCACTTTAACTATGCCACTTTGTTTACATACTCATCTCATATGTATATACTGCACTCAATACCACCTACTGTATCTTGCCTATGCCGCTCTGTACCATCACTCACTCATATATCTTTATGTACATATTCTTTATCCCCTTACACTTGTGTCTATAAGGTAGTAGTTTTGGAATTGTTAGCTAGATTACTTGTTGGTTATTACTGCATTGTCGGAACTAGAAGCACAAGCATTTCACTACACTCGCATTAACATCTGCTAACCATGTGTATGTGACAAATAAAATTTGATTTGATTTGAGGTAAGCACCAACAACAATATGACCTCAAACACATTATTAATCAAGCAGTACAACTGATATGTGAAAGAAAATGCATTTGTCATACACATCAGACCATGTTTATGATCAAATGTAGGCATGACGTATGTTATTCATTGATCTAATGCAAAACATGTCATTAAACTGAGAAATTACATGACAACAGATTATCTTGTCACAACTCTGCATGCCTTGTACAGTATATCATAATTCTATAACATATCTGTCAGAGTGGACATCAGGACATCCTGATTGGAATAAAAAGTAAATATGTGTTTTTTAAGGACTTTACTTCTATTGACATGTTTTTAAATAATGTAATTAATTACTTCCTAATAATTACTCCTGACTCAGGCTGCTACAACCTGTCCCTACCTGCTCTGAACTGCTCCGGGTGTCTGAGACATTGGACAGTGGGGCTGGACGTACTTGTAAAGAGTGGCTACTGGCCAGCCACCGTGACTCACCAGACCATCTTCACAGTGGACCTCTTCAAGTCCTTTAAAGACATGAAGGTGTTGGCCCCAGGATTCTCCGGTCAAGCCTTTGTGGGAATGCTTCATGGAAGAACAAAGCACTTTGGCAGGGTAAGTGTGTATACACTGTTCTATTAATATGATAATTTTTATGAATTAGCTGTTAATATTTGTCCCTAATATAAAAATTGCCCCCTACTTATACCTCTGTATGTTTAACATGTTATTAGAGTGGAAAGATATGTGGTGACACATTCCAGAAGGCATTCCTTGAGTGGACTTACGACACGGATTGAAATAGACACGTTTTGTGTAAGCGATCTCCTCCATTGTCCTGCCTGGTTTGGATGGGAAAGACTCAAGGTTTATACTACCTTCTTATATGTTGGATGTTTTGTTCAGGGAACAATTATACATTCTTAAAGTGCATGCTGTTCTTTTTGTAATGAAGTATATGTTTGTGGTGATTGTGGTGGTTAATTTCTGTATTACCAAATGAGGAGAGAGACAATCATCACACACCAGTTATACTTAAACCACATATTTAATAATAAGAGCTTTGCAATAGCACTGACTTTCAACTATTACCCATTTCTAATGAACTGTTGAGTGTCAACACAATGGCTACTGAGATTTTTTATAAAAATGATCCACCCCCCTCGTCGACATGACAAACCACAGATATTAGGAACAGTTCACAAAGGAAGACTTTTACTTGAGAGACGAGTATCCCATAGCCAGATAGCATTCGCTATAAATTATCATTCAGTTTGGTCCCTAAAACGAGGTTCTAATCTCGTTCCTGGTACTTCATAGAAGAAAAATACCAACTCATCCATTGGCATAAATCAATTGTCAACTCTAGATACTCCCATCTCAAGTAAACCCCTCTTGACCCCACTCCTGAGGGGAGTGAGCTTCTAGGTCATACACTATCCCAGGATAAGTGCAACATCAGAGAGGACATACAAGGGTTCCAGACACTTCCATACACACCTCCCCCCAATAGAAAAGGAGGGAGTGACTTGCACACAGACTTTGTGGAGACAAGTAATTGGTTCCCCATTAATCATGCCATCCCTTCACATGTCAAATAAAAATTCATTTTCCATGAAGAAAATTTGTGGGACAGTGATTTGCCATTTTGCTTTTTCCAAATCCCTCCGAGACACACACAGACACATACACAGAGAGGTTGGAGCAACACGATCAGATGACTGGGAGTTGAGCCAGCAACCCACCACTCTAGGCTACTTAACACATCTTGGTGGTTTGATGTATTCATTTGTGATGTAATCTTGCAGTCTGACTCTCTATTTAGTGTTGAGAAGGGCTTCAATGATGGTGTCTTCCGAGGAAAAGTCGATGATGTGAGCCATCGTCAAACATGTCCATACAAAGAACAATCATTTATCCATTCTCACAGTTTCTATAACATAGCTTAATGTCACCCAGTTTAGAACTTGTTTCTTTTAAGTTAATCTCTGAACATCACAGTGATTTTCATGTTGTAGACACCAGGCAAAGGAGTGTGTGTCACGTCAGAGTGGACAGCGGCCAAAGAGACATCAGGAAATGAATCTGCCAAAGTAGAGGAGGGCCTTGTGATAGCAGTTTGCCGAACACGACGTGCTCCTCAAGGCCTTCAACATGGACAGAGGCGAGATATACTGTATGCATCTGCAATGTACTTGCAGAAAGAGCTGTCTTCTGCTGGAACGGTGGGCTTTTTATGCTGCTGTGTTGCATGCAAATACTAGCCATATTTGCAGAAAGTTGTGCAGGCGTGCCCAGAGTTGAAGGAGCTTCGAAAGATGCACCTTCTCCTTTCCGTTATGCCCTTGCCTATTTAAATAAAGTTGAAATAAAATACAAAATAAATGCAACCAGAGAGGAAGTCGAACAGGTGAACAGTTTTATGTCCATAGTTGCTGTCATGAGAAAGTACATGCCCAGCATTTAATCTCGAGAGTACTGAACATGATACAGTTTACCACAGGTTATAAACTGAAAATGACGTCATTAGTTTTCGAACTGTCCCGTCTCTTCTTCACCCTGGTACAAAGGCTGTGTAGTTCTCAATCCTTCCCACATCGTCTCTCCTAATTTAGATAATTTATGACCCGAGCCAAGGTCTGCCTGTGTAGATAAGCATTCTAGCCAGTCTGGCGATAACTTCATTAATTTCTACCAAGGAACAGACAGTCATTGTTCTACTTCTTGATTATAATTACACAGATTCCAAGAACACAGGATGAGATGTTACTATCCTTTGTGCAAGCACTTCCAAGAGTTAATGAACAGTGAGCCTGGTGAAATTTGGGGAGCGCATCATCAGTAGTGTACCTTTGGTTCCTAGGGTGTTTCGGCCTTTCACACTATACACCCTCCCCAAAGGCGGCCAGCGACAGGGTGATCAATCCTACGCTTGCGTCCCATTTCCAATTAGTCATAGGAGTTGCCTTGTTGATGATAGCCAACATCCCATGGGACTATGCATGGCAGGGGCGTCCTCCTCCCTGAGTCAAGCATTGTTGACCGCATACCTCCTGGCCCTCTCACTTCGGGGCCCAGCTGGGGTCTTTCCTCTTCATCCAGAGCCACTGACTGCTGCCTTCTGCCGCCTCCGATACAGCTTTGATTGCCGAACGCTGGCTCTGGCCCTTAATTCCAAGGTCTCTAAGCAGTCTGGTTGTAGATGTTGCCACAAAACCTCTGCAGCCCACCTCCACTGGTCGGACTTCTGTGTTCCAGCCATGATGCCGTGCTTCGGCAGCTAGATCGGCATAGCGCAGATGTTTTCGCTCATAAGCCTCATCTACTGAGTCCTCCCAGGGTACTGTGAGCTCAATGATGAAGACCTTCTTGAGCGAACGGGACCAGAGCACCATGTCAGGTCTTAGGGTGGTGGTTGCAATCTCCGGAGGAAACACAAGTTGCCGGCCAATGTCAGCTAGCATTTTCCAGTCGCGGGCCAAGCGCAGCTGGTCTCGCTCTAATGGTGTCGAGCCGCGCTTCGGTGGTTTAGCCCCTTCGCGGACAAAGTTTGTCCGTAAGGGGTGTGATGCTGCTGGGGGTGGTAGGGAGTTGGTGGCAGCTCGCTTGTCCTCCAGGGCGGACGCAAGGTTTTTAAGGACTTGGTTGTGACGCCAAGTGTAGCGTCCTTGGGTGAGGCTTGTTTTACACCCCGTGAGAATGTGCCTGAGGTTGGCTGGCATGGAACAGAGGGCACAGTCCGGATCTTCACCATACCATTGGTGAAGATTAACTGGAGTTGGAAGGACGTCATATGTTGCTCTGATGGAAAAGCTCAACCGCCTCGTTTCCACATTATATTCAGTACTAGGATTAAAAGAAAATTCATACATATACAGTAACATAATAGTATCCTGATTAGTCAGTCCTGTTTGAAATGTATAAATAATTAGTCATTATTGACAAAAAATCCCTTAACAGGCTTCCATGTGGTGTGAACAGTCTTTAGACATAGTTTCAGCCTTTTATTTTGAAAATGAGCGAGAACGATCAAATCGTGTCAGTGGATGGCTGTGTGTCCCCAGAGTTTTGCATGCGCCAACAGCTTGAAGCAGACATTTTCTCTCTCTCTCCTATTGAAAAAGCTACGATCCGGTTGAAATAATATTTATTATTTATTGTAAAAACAACCTGAGGATTGATTATAAAAAACGTTAGACCTTTACGGATACTATTTGGAATTTTTTGTCTGCCCGTCGTGACCTTCACGAGCCTGTGGATTACTAAACATAACGCGCCAACCAAATGGAGGTTTTTGGAAATAAAAATGATCTTTATCGAACAAAAGGAACATTTATTGTGTAACTGGGAGTCTCGTGAGTGCAAAGATCCGAAGATCATCAAGGGTAAACGATTCATTTTATTGCTTTTCTGACTTTCGTAACCAATCTACTTTGCTGCTAGCCATTTGTAATGTTTTGTCTGCTGAGAGAGATGTCCTCACATAAACGCTTGGTTTGCTTTCGCTGTAAAGCTTATTTGAAATCTGACACGCCAGGTGGATTAACAACAAGCTAAGCTGTGTTTCGCTATATTGCACTTGTGATTTCATGAAAATTAAATATTTTTAGTTATTTAATTTGAATTTGGCGCTCTGCAATTCAGCGGATGTTGACGAAAATGATCCCCCTAACGGGATGGGTGTGCCAAGAAGTTAACCTCTCTTGGATATGTGGGACCTGGCCAAAAGCCAGGGAAAATGCAGAGCACCAAATTCAAATAAATTACTATAAAAATCAAACTTTCATTAAATTACACATGTAAGATACCAAATTAAAGCTACACGTGTTGTGAATCCAGCCAACATGTCAGATTTCAAAAGGGCTTTTCGGCGAAAGCAAAAGATGCTATTATCTTAGGATAGCACCTCCGTAAACAAAAGAGATAAATAAATATAAATAAATATTTCAACCCTGCAGTTTTCGACACAAAACGCAGAAATAAAATATAATTCATGCCTTACCTTTGACGAGCTTCTTTTGTTGGCACTCTAATATGTCCCATAAACATCACAAATGGTCCTTTTGTTCAATTAATTCCGTCGATATATATCCAAAATGTCCATTTATTTGGCGCGTTTGATCCAGAAAAACACTGGTTCCAACTTGAGCAACGTGACTACAAAATATCTTAAAAGTTACCTGTAAACTTTGCCAAAACATTTAAAACTACTTTTTAATACTACTTTAGGTATTTTTTTAACTTCTTGCGTCGAGCCATCCCGGATCCGGGATCGTGAATACAGCCTCAAGCTCATTACCATAACGCAACGTTAACTATTCATGAAAATCGCAAATTAAATGAAATTAATATGCTAGCTCTCAAGCTTAGCCTTTTGTTAACAACACTGTCATCTCAGATTTTCAAAATATGCTTCTCAACCGTTGCAAAATAAGCATTTGTGTAACAGCTAGCGCACCTAGCGTTGCATTTAGTGTTAGCATTAGCAGGCAACATTTTCACAAAAACCAGAAAATCATTCCAAAAAAATCATTACCTTTGAAGAACTTCAGATGTTTTCAATGAGGAAACTCTCAGTTAGGTAGCAAATGCTCCGTTTTTCCTGAAAGATGATTTGTTTAGGAGAAATTGCTCCGTTTGGTGCGTCACGTTTGGCTACCAAAACAATTACGAAAATTCAGTCTTCAAAACGCCGAACTTTTTTCCAAATTAACTCCATAATATCGACTGAAACATGGCAAACGTTGTTTAGAACCAATCCTCAAGGTGTTTTTCACATATCTCTTCGATGATATATCGTTCGTGGAAGTGTGCTTTCCCCTCTGAATCCCAGGAGAAAATGCCTGCGGCTGAAGATTACGCACCAATTTACACAAAGGACATCGGGTGGACCCGTGGTAAATGTAGTCTCTTATGGCCAATCTTCCAATGATATGCCTACAAATACGTCACAATGCTGCAGACACCTTGGACAAACGGCACAAAGCTTAAGCTCGTTCATGGCACATTCACAGCCATATAAGGAGACAATGGAAAACAGAGCCTCAGAAATTCTGCTGATTTCCTGTTTGAGGTTTCATCTTGGTTTCGCCTGTAGCATGAGTTCTGTGGTACTCACAGATAATATCTTTGCAGTTGTGGAAACCTTAGAGTGTTTGCTTTCCAAAGCTGCCAATGATATGCATAGTCGAGCATCTTTCCGTGACAAAATATTGCGCTTAAAACGGGCACGTTTTTTTATCCATAAATTAAGAGCGCCCCCTATATCCAAGAAGTTAACTTAAATAATTGATCAAATTGAAGATGGGATGATCTGTGTTCAATACAGGAAGAAAACAAACTGAAGCATGCTTTCCGGTCACGCGCCTCTATCGAACGGTACACTTCAAGTGACCCTCATTCAAGATGGCCGTACTTCTTCATTACACAAAGGAATAACCTCAACCAATTTCTAAAGACTGTTGACATCCAGTGGAAGCGATAGGAACTGCAAGAAGGTCCCTTAGAAATCTGGATTCCCAATGAAACCTCATTGAATAGAGAGTGTCCTTAAATAAGTTCTGTCATACTCACAGACATGATTCAAACAGTTTAGAAACTTCAGAATATTTACGGCAAAATATTTCAATTTTGGAGAATCGCTTATAAAATATGTTAAAGTTATGTATTGTAACCCTAGGTGTAAAATAGTAAATAATGGCTACATCTCAAAGTTTTTGTCATAACTTCGATGCCTCTCCTTGTTCGGGCGGTGTTCGGCGGTCGACGTCGCCAGTCTTCTAGCCATCGCCGATCCATTTTTCATTTTCCATTTCTTTTGTCTTGTTTTCCCACACACCTAGTTCTCTTTTCCCTCATTATGTGTTGTGTATTTAACCCTCATTTCCCCCCATGTCTTTGTGTGGTATTGTTTATTGTAAGTTCTTGTGCACATTTTGTCTGACTGGTGCGCGTTGGGTTATTGTGCCCATATTTTGTATTTCTTATGCTGTTGGTTTTATCATTAAACTGCTACGGCTATTACCAAGTTTTGCTCTCCTGCATCTGACTTTCCTGCCACCAGTTACGCACCCCTTACAGTTTTAAACTGTCAAGAGAAGTATTACAAGGTTGTCAACTATCGGCATATCTAGTTATTATTGCCATCGAAATGTTAGCTGTTAAAATTAGACCAAACAATAATATTAAGGGATTAGAAATCCGTGGCTTAAAAACAAAGATGTCATTGTATGCTGATGATTCATGTATTCTTTTAAATCCACAATTAGAATCCCTCCACAGCCTCAGAGGATCTAGATACTTTTGCTAACATATATGGATAAAACCAAATAACGTATTGGATCACAAAAAAATTCAACTTTTACAATACCGTGTAGTTTACCAATAAAATGATTTGGTGGGGATGTGGACATACTCGGTATACAAATCCCGAAAGAAAGAAATTCTCACTCCAATACATTATTATAGAAAGTTTGATTGAGAACCACTCTAGGCAACCATAGACTTACCTAGACTACTTCACTAACCACAATCCCATAACCTACAAAAAAACCTAGACAAAACACACCACATAAATACCCATGTCACACCCTGGCCTGACCAAAATAATAAAGAAAACACAAAATACTAAGGCCAGGGCGTGACAGTACCCCCCCCCTCCCCCACGTAAACCCATATGGGAGGATCTGGGTGGGCATCAGTCCACGACGGCTGCCCTGGCGCGGGATGTGGACCCCACTCCAACATAGTCTTAGTCCGCTTACTCCGCGTCCTTAGATTGGCGACCCTCGCCGCCGACCTTGGCCTAGTAACTCTAACAATGGGCCCCACTGGACTGAGGGGAAGCTCCGGACTGAGGGACAGCTCGGGACTGAGGGGTAGCTCGGGACTGAGGGGTAGCTCGGGACTGAGGGGTAGCTCGGGACTGAGAGGTAGCTCGGTACTGAGAGGTAGCTTGGGACTGAAGGGTAGCTCGGGACTGAGGGGTAACACAAGACTGAGAGGAAGCTCAGGACTGAGAGGAAGCTCAGGCAGGTTGATGGCTCAGGCAGATCCTGGCTGACTGGAGGTTCTGGCAGATCCTGGCTGACTGGCGGCTCTGGCAGATCCTGGCTGACTGGCGGCTCTGGCAGATCCTGGCTGACTGGCGGATCCTGGCTGAATGGCGGATCCTGGCTGACTGGCGGATCCTGGCTGACTGGCGGATCCTGGCTGACTGGCGGATCCTGGCTGACTGGTGGCAAGGGCGGATCCTGGCAGACTGGTGGCAAGGGCGGATCCTGGCAGACTGGCGGCTCTGGCAGATCCTGGCTGACTGGCGGCTCTGGCTGCTCCATGCTGACTGGCGGCTCTGGCTGCTCCAGGCCTGATGCGTGGTGCTGGCACTGGGGGTACTGGGCCGAGGACATGCACAGGAAGCCTGGTGCGGGGAGCTGCCACCGGAGGGCTGGTGCGTGGAGGTGGTACTGGATAGACCGGACCGTGCAGGCGCACTGGAGCTCTTGAGCACCGAGCCTGCACAACCTTATATGGTTGAATGCTCCCGGTTGCCCTGCCAGTGCGTTGAGATGGAATAGCCCGCACTTGGCTATGCAGGCGAACCGGGGACACCGTGCGCAAGGCTGGTGCCATGTAAGCCGGCCCAAGGAGATGCACTGGAGACCAGATGCGTAGAGCCGGCTTCATGACACTTGGCTCGATGCCCACTTTAGCCCGGCCGATACGAGGAACTGGTATGTACTGCACCGGGCTATGTACCGCACTGGAGACACCGTGCGCTCCACAGCATAACACGGTGCCTGCCCGGTCTCTTTAGCCCCCCGGTAAGCACAGGAAGTTGGCGCAGGTCTCCTACCTGGCTTCGCCATACTCCCTGTGTGCCTCCCCCACAAGACATTTTTGGGGCTGACTCTCAGGCTTCCATCCTCGTCGCCGTGCTGCCTCCTCATACCAGTGCCTCTCCGCCTTAGCCGCCTCCAGCTCTTCTTTGGGGCGGCGATATTCTCCTGGCTGTGCCCAGGGTCCTTTACCGTCCAAGATTTCCTCCCATGTCCAGAAATCTGGATTTCGCTGCTCCTGCTGCCGCTGCCTGTCACCACACCGCTTGGTCCTGTTGTGGTGGGTGATTCTGTTACGGTTTACTTCTGGTGAAAGAGAAGAGGACCAAAATGCAGCGTGGTTATTCATAAACATCTTTAATGAAAGACGAACAATATAGAAAAAATAAAAAACACGAAAAACCAAAATAGCCCTATCTGGTGCAACAAACAGAGTCAGGAACAATCACCCACAAAATACTCAAAGAATATGGCTGCCTAAATATGGTTCCCAATCAGAGACAACGATAAACACCTGCCTCTGATTGAGAACCCTTCTAGGCAACCATAGACTTACCTAGACTACTTCACTAACCACAATCCCATTACCTACAAAAAACACCACATAAATACCCATGTCACACCCTGGCCTGACCAAAATAATAAAGAAAACACAAAATACTAAGGCCAGGGCGTGACAATATAGTTTATTTTTCAAATGTAGTTCCACATGATAGGACAATAAATAAATTAAATGTATAATTTATTTGAAAACTGTTCCACCGTGATAGGACAATAAATAAATAAACCGAATAATTCATTATAAAAAGTATATCCATCATCTGAACAACATTGAAAGCTCTCTCGCTCATAGCAATACATTGGTTCTGGGATATGTAACAATTACATTTCTCACTGAAAGCCACACTTTCCCAAAAGTAAACACACCACACCATCCACACATACTGTGCCTTCTGCTTACTGAGTTTTTATCTTCACCATGTGGAATTAGTGCTTGTGTGTTCCATTTAGATATATTTGAAGAAAGCTATATTTTTTATTGTATTGTTTACAATCCATAACCGACCTAAAATTGTGTTTCATTATTTTCCTCATCTACGAGAACTTTGTAATTTTTAAAATAGTAATGGAGTAGTCTTTGTGTCTCTGGACAACCGGTTGTCAAAATATAGTTTATCGCTGCGACGACGAGAGCTACTCGTTTCCCTTTTAATCTATTTTCTTTGATTCCAAGCGAAGCTACTTCGCTTCCAAGCGAAGCTATTTTGTCGATAGCTTCGCTTGGAATCTGAAGCGCTGTAAGGAGGAACTCTCTAACTACAGATTCAGGAACTTCTCCTTTCTCTTGGATACCTGTAAGTACCAGATTCTCTCTCATGGGTCTAGTCTGTATATCAAGTAAGGTTTCTCTCAGAACGGTGTTCTCCTTTTTAAATTAATTCACTTCGGTTTCAATCTTATTGACTGTCCCTTTTTTTTCTTGTGTGTTTAATTCTCCAATGTAGCAGTTTTTTCATCACTCATCTTGAGGCTAGCCTTCAACTCTTTTATATCCTTACTGACTAATTCAAGTATACCCAGTTTGTCATTTATTGATTTTAACAGATCGGGTTCGACCTTTACCATTCCCGGTGGTGAAAATATGAAATCGTCTGTCTGTAGAAGAGTCATGTTTTCGTTTAGAAATCGGTTCCACTGTCTTGCTCTCCGTCATGTTTGGGTGTTGCTTGTTTTTGTAATATTCGGTGATAAATGTTTCTAGTCTTAAGATCTGTTTTGTGTTATTATCCAGATTGAAGGATATCACCCACCAGATTGTGTAGTGCTAATATTTAGTCTAACTTGCCGATATCACTCCACAAAACTTTGTTCAGTCCGCCATTACCCGTCTCAGTCCCGCCTGTTGTTTTCCCCAATTTGTGGCTAGATTTGCCAGTTCTTGCTGTGAGATGTTACCCCACTCTTCCGCCAAGGCACCTGCAAGTTCCCGGACATTTCTGGGGGGAATGGCCCTAGCCCTCACCCTCCAATCCAACAGGTCCCAGATGTGCTCAATGGGATTGAGATCCGGGCTCTTCGCTGGCCATGGCAGAACACTGACATTCCTGTCTTGCAGGAAATCACACACAGAACAAGCAGTATGGCTGGTGGCATTGTCATGCTGGAGGGTCATGTCAGGATGAGCCTGCAGGAAGGGTATCACATGAGGGAAGAGGATGTCTTCCCTGTAACGCACAGCTTTGAGATTGCCTGCAAAGACAAGCTCAGTCAGATGATGCTGTGACACACCACCCCAGACCAAAATCAAATCAAATCAAATCAAATGATGGACCCTCCCGCTCCAGAGTACAGGCCTCTGTGTAACGCTCATTCCAGCGACGATATCCGCAAATCCGACCATCACCCCTGGTGAGACAAAACCGCAACTCTCAATTTTTGCCAGTCCTGTCTGGTCCAGCGACGGTGGGATTGTGCCCATAGGCGACGTTGTTGCTAGTGATGAGGACCTGCCTTACAACAGGCCTACAAGCCCTCAGTCCAGCCTCTCTCAGCCTATTGCGGACAGTCTGAGCACTGATGTTGTGGGGTTGTGCGTTCCTGGTGTAACTCGGGCAGTTGTTGCCATCCTGTACCTGTCCCGCAGGTGTGATGTTCGGATGTTACGATCCTGTGCAGGTGTTGTTACACGTGGTCTGCCACTGTGTGGACGATCAGCTGTCCGTCCTGTCTCCCTGTAGTGCTGTGTTAGGCGGCTCACAGTTCAGACATTGCAATTTATGGCCATGGCCACATCTGCAGTCCTCATGCCTCCTTGCAGCATGACCAAGGCATGCTCACACAGAGGAGCAGGGACCATGGGCATCTTTCTTGGTGTTTTTCAGAGTCTGTAGAAAGGCCTCTAATTGCCTAACATCTGTAAGCTGTTAGTGTCTTAACGACTGTTCCACAGGTGCATGTTCATTATTTGTTTATGGTTCACGGAACAAGAATGGGAACAGTGTTTAAACCATTTACAATGAAGATCTGTGAAGTTATTTGGATTTTTATGAATTGTCTTTGAAAGACAGGGTCCTCACAGATTTTGCTGTGAGGAGGCAGAGTCATTAGATAATTTATTTTGGTACTGTCCATATGTAGCTTGTTTTTGGTCACAGGTCCAGGAATGGCTGAAGAATTGCAACATTTGCCTAGAACTAACGCTGCAGATAGCAATACTTGGGGATTTGAAAAGTCAGTCAATAATAAAATAATTATTTGAACAAAAATGTTTTTTTTAAATTTACAATCTGTAGAAGCTATGAGAATAGAAAGGTTCTGTACTTTTGTGAAGCATCACAGCAGAAACATATGGCAAATAGAAATCCAAAATGGATGATGTTCAGAGATTGATGGGAGGGGTTGAATGGAGCTGAAGGGTGGGACTAATAACAAGAACCAATGTAAAACATACAGGGTCTGTAAAATGTATATAGGTTCAGAACTTTTATAGTTACAAATAGAAATCAAACTGGATAGACATCAGAAATAGAGGAAGGACTAAAACAAACAATATAACTATTGTAAAATGTGTATAAACTGAAGCCTAAGTGTTATTGTTTATTAGTTTACTCTAATTGGGGGAGGGGTTTGCGGGTTTGCGGGAAGTAATAAATATATTTTTTAAACACACACTTACCCCAAAAATATATGGGGATTGGAAATGATGCAGACAATTACATTGATGGAAGCAACAACCTTTCCACAATATTTAAACTGATAAACCCCTTAAAGAAATAAAAATAAAAAAGACTTGCCAAGACAAGATGAACTGGCAACAGAAACAGAACACAGGTATAAATGCACAGGAGATAAAGGGAAGATGGGCGACACCTGGTGGGGGGGGGGGGGGGGGTGGAGACATGCACAAAGACCGGTGAAACAGATGGATGTGACAGTACACCCCCCCCCCCCTGGAATCCCTTGCCCCACGGTTGAAACCTCAGAAGGCCCCTCACCGTGTACGCCACTGGCCGTCGATGAGACAGGGGGAGAGTGGTGGACCTGGAAACAAAGGTCTGTGAGACAGGTTTAATTCTGGACACATGAACGTGGGATGTATAAGGAAGGTACAGGGCAACAGAAGATGAACAGCAGAGGTGCTAAGGAGCTTGGAGATTGGCCGATAAAACGGGGGACAGTTCCCGAGTGGACAGCCATGCCTTCTGCCCATTTAAAATGATTAAGTATTTGTCACGTTGTGTAATGATCGGAGACAGGCAAAATAATACGTAATAGGGGGGTTTTAATACTCCACCCCAAAATACAACATGTCATGAAAAAGGCACGGGGACGAAGCCCAAAACACGTATATAAAATACACAGGTATGTAACCCAAACAAAGAGCGATAATTACACGGGACGAGTTCTGTAATAACACAAGTGCACAATACACGTAGCACGAAAGCCAAAACAACAACGCACAGGTACTCGCAAGACAAACGGACATTGGAACAATAACCAACAAGGATAGAGGGCACATTTATACAATTACTAATCATGGGAACCAGGTGTGTGTAAGACAGTCCGGGGTTGGTGGTAATGATCGAGTGACACCTAGAAGGCCGGTGAGGTAGACATCCAGAGCTGGTGAACGGAATGAGCAGCAGTACCGGGGTAATGCGTGACAATATTATTTTACCAAATTGAAGTATTTTTATTCGTATGGGATTTCAGTCATCTTCCTGTCGCAATCCGATGACATAAATTACAGTGGCTTCAGAAAGTTTTCATGCCCCTCAACTTATTCTACATTTTTCTGTGTTACAGCCTGAATTCAAAACGGATTGGGAAAAAAAGATGATCGCACCCATCTACACACAAAACTGAAAGTTACTCATGTAAACATGGTGCAATTAGCTAGGCACTATGCTAATCACTCAATGGGATATCCTTCCACCTGGCGGCAGGATGAGTCGAGATTAATATCCTAGAAATTCCGTGCTACGGGTGTGACTCACTTGCCCCCCCCCCCCCCCTATAAATACCTGGCCACGTAGCATCACTTCACCAAGACTCTTCCTGAAGCCTCAAAGGGAACCGCCAGCTGGACTAGCATAGTCACTAGCTCATAGAACCGTTACATGACTAACTTTTTTCTCTTTCGCTTGAGGGACTGTGCCAGTCACTCAAGGGGATGACCATACCAAAGTAATTCAGTTCCCATAAGACACAGCACCGCCACGCAAAGTCCCCATTTCTATGTGCACAAGCACTGTTCATGACAAACTGTTCACACCCCTCGTTGGTGGAGAGAATTTTGCAATTCTAATGCTTATTTCCTGCAATTCTACACATTTTGCCATGGTGTGCAAAGAACATTGAGCAGTTTTAGAGCTAATTTTATTGCAATTCTATACATTTTGCCATGTCTAATATGTATTCATGTGATATTTGAGTGACAAAAAATTACAACACTATCTATGGGCCAAAAAAAAAGAAATATACTGAACAAAAATATAAATGCAGCATGCAACAATTTATACGATTTTACCGAGTTAAAGTATGAGGAAATCAGTCAATTGAAGTACATTCGTTAGGCCCTAATCTATGGACTTCGCATGACTGACTTGATTACAGATACCTTAAAAGAAATGGGCCTCAGGTACTCGTCACAGTATTTCTGTGCAGTCAAATTGCCATCAATAAAATGCAATTGTGTTCATTGTCCGTATCTTATGCCTGCCCATACCATAACCCCACTGCCACTATGGGCCACTGTTCACAATGTTGACATCAGCAAACTGCTTGCCCACACGCAGTTGTGAGGCCAGTTGGATGTACTGCCAAATTCTCTAAAACGACGTTGGATGCGGCTTATGGTAGAGAAATGAACATTAAATTCTCTGGCAACTTCTCTGGTGGACATTCCTGAGTAAGTACGCCAATTGCACGCTCCCTCAACTTGAGACATCTGTGGCATTGTATTATGTGAGAAAACTGCACATTTTACATTGGCCTTTCATTGTCCCCAGAACAAAGTGCACCTGTGTAATGATCATGACGTTTAAATCAGCTTATTGAAATGCCACACCTGTCAAGTAGATGGATTATCTTGGTAAAGGAGAAATGTAAACAAATTTGTGCACACAATTTGAGGGCAATAAGCTTTTTGTGCATATGGAACATTTCTGGGATGTTTTATTTCAGCTCATGAAACATGGTATCAACACTTAACATGTTGCGTTGATATTTTTGTTCAGTATATAAAAACGGTTGCTGAGATGGGCTAGTTGATCTGGACATGTCCGACAAGTTATAAATAGCACCTTGTGCATTCTACTATTACACCTTTCAAGAGTAAAAGCCGGACTGAGTTCCACAGGACACAGACTGTGTACATCACATCATGAGCCCCAGGGGGCATGGAGGTGGATAAGGCTGTTCGCCACATTTCCCTGTTCATGTGACCTGGGGGCAGGACCTTAGGTAGGAAAGCAGGATTAGGCCGTAGAGAAACGCTCGCCTTACCTGGGCCTAGACGATAACACTCATCACTAACAGACAAAGTTTGGAGTTCGCCAAAACTCTTGGTAGAGTATAGCCTCTTCCTCGACCACTCATGGGCCAGGGCATCTAGGGGGGGGACATCATGTCTGCCACAGTTTTCAAGATCCCTTGGAGCTGTGCAGCTCTTAGTGAGGCCAGATTCTTCTGTGACCACAGCAGAAGGGTATTTTCCATCTTGTGGAGGGGGATAGAACCCAGACCGCCTTGGTGGTTATGTACGCTACCACTATGGTGCTGTCGGTCTGTTCCCAGCACACGTTTGTCCTGCAGTTGTGGGAGAAATTTGAGCAGTCTGCTCTCAACTCCGGCAGGTTGATGTGGAGCTTGGACTAGCTGGAACTCCATGCCCACTGGTTGCCCTCCCCCTGAATACCTCTCCCCAGCCTGTGAAGAAGGCGTCTGTTTGAACCAGTTCCCTCCGATAGACTCTGCCCAGGCGAATCCCACCTGAAAGGAATTTCAGGGATTGTGTGCCTTCCTTGTCAGGCGACAATAGTGTCTGAGTGTGACAATCGTGTAGGTAAATTAGAACCATCATCCCTTGTGATGTTAGGGGTGCTAAAGTGTCATCAGTGCATTTTTTGAATGTTCTTGGTGTCAGAGAGAGGCCGAAAGGTAATACTTGGTAGTTGTATGCAATGCCGTTGAATGCAAAGTGCAGGAACGTCCTATGAGCCGGGTGCATCGGTATGTTTAAGTAGGCATCTTTTAGGTCAACAGTGGTGAACCGCTGGCCTGGGCTGATAGCATCTTGAAGGGGAGGGTTTTCAAGCACTGGTTGAGAGGCCTCAAGTCCAGGATGGGAGCCAACGCTGTCTGCGTGATGAGATGACTGTAGACATGGCGAGCTATCAAACCGTGCAAGTATGCCTGCAGCAGAGTGATCGCTTTCATGAGGCGAGACACTGTGGCTAAAGTCAGGAAGGTGTCCTTTAAGTGGTTGTGAGCAGCCCAATGAGGTCCCGGAGGACAGCAGAGAGACCTACCATTCATCTCCTTGTCTGGGAGGACCATAGCTGCAACAATGGGGTCCATGACTGGGTACTGGTCCTGTCCCAAGTCTTTGGAAGAATCCATGAAGGTCAAAAGCTTGTACTGGCTTGAGACCGCATCTGCAGGGGTCTCAAGTGAAGAAGGCCCAATGAATTCACCTTAGCCCAAGTTTGACGCAGTTTATTGGAAAACCTGGGGCACTGAGGAATGTACACTCTTCTCCGGCTGCTTTTAGGGTCTGGATTAATAACCAGAGCATTCAGAACCCTAGAGAGGAGCTCCTGCATATCAGCTGATGAAGAGTGAGCTTCACCCTCAGCCCTCTCTGAGCCATGATTTGATGATCGAGAACCATCCTGAGAGGTCTCTTCATCAAATAAAATTAAATACAATTTTATTGGTCACATTATATACATATATACACTCATATACATATACTCATATACACATATATGAGATGAATAGTGTAAGATATGTTAACATTATTAACCTCTCTAGGCTAGGGGGCGGTATTTTCACGTCCGGATGAAAAGTGTGCCCAAAGTAAACTGCCTGCTACTCACAGGCCCAGAAAACACTCTGAAGTTTCTAAAGTTGTTTGAATGATGTCTGTGAGTATAACAGAACTTACACTGCTCAAAAAAATAAAGGGAACACTTAAACAACATAATGTAACTCCAAGTCAATCACACTTCTGTGAAATCAAATCAAATCAAATCAAATTTATATAGCCCTTCGTACATCAGCTGATATCTCAAAGTGCTGTACAGAAACCCAGCCTAAAACCCCAAACAGCAAGCAATGCAGGTGTAGAAGCACGGTGGCTAGGAAAAACTCCCCAGAAAGGCCAAAACCTAGGAAGAAACCTAGAGAGGAACCAGGCTATGTGGGGTGGCCAGTCCTCTTCTGGCTGTGCCGGGTGGAGATTATAACAGAACATGGCCAAGATGTTCAAATGTTCATAAATGACCAGCATGGTCGTATAATAAAAAGGCAGAACAGTTGAAACTGGAGCAGCAGCACGGTCAGATGGACTGGGGACAGCAAGGAGTCATCATGTCAGGTACAGTGCCTTGCGAAAGTATTCGGCCCCCTTGAACTTTGCGACCTTTTGCCACATTTCAGGCTTCAAACATAAAGATATAAAACTGTATTTTTTTGTGAAGAATCAACAACAAGTGGGACACAATCATGAAGTGGAACGACATTTATTGGATATTTTAAACTTTTTTAACAAATCAAAAACTGATCAGCCCCCTTAAGTTAATACTTTGTAGCGCCACCTTTTGCTGCGATTACAGCTGTAAGTCACTTGGGGTATGTCTCTATCAGTTTTGCACATCGAGAGACTGACATTTTTTCCCATTCCTCCTTGCAAAACAGCTCGAGCTCAGTGAGGTTGGATGGAGAGCATTTGTGAACAGCAGTTTTCAGTTCTTTCCACAGATTCTCGATTGGATTCAGGTCTGGACTTTGACTTGGCCATTCTAACACCTGGATATGTTTATTTTTGAACCATTCCATTGTAGATTTTGCTTTATGTTTTGGATCATTGTCTTGTTGGAGGACAAATCTCCATCCCAGTCTCAGGTCTTTTGCAGACTCCATCAGGTTTTCTTCCAGAATGGTCCTGTATTTGGCTCCATCCATCTTCCCATCAATTTTAACCATCTTCCCTGTCCCTGCTGAAGAAAAGCAGGCCCAAACCATGATGCTGCCACCACCATGTTTGACAGTGGGGATGGTGTGTTCAGGGTGATGAGCTGTGTTGCTTTTACGCCAAACATAACGTTTTGCATTGTTGCCAAAAAGTTCAATTTTGGTTTCATCTGACCAGAGCACCTTCTTCCACATGTTTGGTGTGTCTCCCAGGTGGCTTGTGGCAAACTTTAAACAACACTTTTTATGGATATCTTTAAGAAATGGCTTTCTTCTTGCCACTCTTCCATAAAGGCCAGATTTGTGCAATATACGACTGATTGTTGTCCTATGGACAGAGTCTCCCACCTCAGCTGTAGATCTCTGCAGTTCATCCAGAGTGATCATGGGCATCTTGGCTGCATCTCTGATCAGTCTTCTCCTTGTATGAGCTGAAAGTTTAGAGGGACGGCCAGGTCTTGGTAGATTTGCAGTGGTCTGATACTCCTTCCATTTCAATATTATCGCTTGCACAGTGCTCCTTGGGATGTTTAAAGCTTGGGAAATATTTTTGTATCCAAATCCGGCTTTAAACTTCTTCACAACAGTATCTCGGACCTGCCTGGTGTGTTCCTTGTTCTTCATGATGCTCTCTGCTCTTTTAACTGACCTCTGAGACTATCACAGGGCAGGTGCATTTATACGGAGACTTGATTACACACGGGTGGATTGTATTTATCATCATTAGTCATTTAGGTCAACATTGGATCATTCAGAGATCCTCACTGAACTTCTGGAGAGAGTTTGCTGCACTGAAAGTAAAAGGGGCTGAATAATTTTGCACGCCCAATTTTTCAGTTTTTGATTTGTTAAAAAAGTTTGAAATATTCAATAAATGTCGTTCCACTTCATGATTGTGTCCCACTTGTTGTTGATTCTTTACAAAAAAATACAGTTTTATATCTTTATGTTTGAAGCCTGAAATGTGGCAAAATGTTGCAAAGTTCTAGTCCTGGGGCATGGTCCTAGGGCTCAGGTCCTCCGAGAGAGAGAAAAAAAGAGAGAAGGAAATCAAACTGTCCACTTAGGAAGCAACAGTGATTGACAATAAATTTCACATGCTGTTGTGCAAATGGAATAGACAACAGGTGGAAATTATAGGCAATTAGCAAGACACTCCCAATAAAGGAGTGGTTCTGCCGGGGGTGACCACAGACAACTTCTCAGTTCCTATGCTTCCTGGCTGATGTTTTGGTGACTTTTGAATTCTGGCGGTGCTTTCACTCTAGTGGTAGCATGAGACAGAGTCTACAACCCACACAAGTGGCTCAGGTAGTGCAGCTCATCCAGGATGGCACATCAATGCGAGCTGTGGCAAGAAGGTTTGCTGTGTCTGTCAGCGTAGTGTCCAGAGCATGGAGGCGCTACTAGGAGACAGGCCAGTACATCAGGAGACGTGGAGGAGGCCGTAGGAGGGCAACAACCCAGCAGCAGGACCGCTACCTCCGCCTTTGTGCAAGGAGGAGCACTGCCAGAGCCCTGCAAAATGGCCTCCAGCAGGCCACAAATGTGAATGTTTCTGCTCAAACAGACTCCATGAGGGTGGTATGAGGGCCCGACGTCCACAGGTGGGGGTTGTGCTTACAGCCCAACATCGTGCAGGACGTTTGGCATTTGCCAGAGAACACCAAGTTTGGCAAATTCGCCACTGGCACCCTATGCTCTTCACAGATGAAAGCAGGTTCACACTGAGCACATGTGACAGACGTGACAGAGTCTGGAGACGCCGTGGAGAACGTTCTGCTGCCTGCAACATCCTCCAGCATGACCGGTTTGGCAGTGGGTCAGTCATGGTGTGGGGTGGCATTTCTTTGGGGGGCCGCACAGCCCTCCATGTGCTCGCCAGAGGTAGCCTGACTGCCATTAGGTACCGAGATGAGATCCTCAGACCCCTTGTGAGACCATATGCTGGTGCGGTTGGCCCTGGGCTCCTCCTTATGGAAGACAATGCTAGACCTCATGTGGCTGGATTGTGTCAGCAGTTCCTGCAAGAGGAAGGCATTGATGCTATGGACTGGCCCGCCCATTCCCCAGACCTGAATCCAATTGAGCAAATCTGGGACATCATGTCTCGCTCCATCCACCAGACTGTCCAGGAGTTGTCGGATGCTTTAGTTCAGGTCTGGGAGGAGATCCCTCAGGAGACCATCCGCCACCTCATCAGGAGCATGCCCAGGCATTGTAGGGAGGTCATACAGGCATGTGGAGGCCACACACTACTGAGCCTCATTTTGACTTGTTTTAAGGACATTACATCAAAGTTGGATCAGCCTGTAGTGTGGTTTTCCACTTCAAATTTGAGTGTGACTCCAAATCCAGACCTCCATGGGTTGATAAATTTGATTTCTATTGATAATTTTTGTGTGATTTTGTTGTCAGCACATTCAACTATGTAAAGAAAAGAGTAGTTAATAAGAATATTTCATTCATTCAGATCTAGGATGTGTTATTTTTGTGTTCCCTTTATTTTTTTGAGCAGTGTATTTGGCAGGCGAAATCCAGAGGACAAAACCATCCAGGAAAAAAAAGGTTTTGAGATCACTCTCTTTTCAATGAGTTTTCTATGTGGATCTAGATTTCTAAGGCACTTGCTTGCAGTTCCTATCGCTAACACTGGATAGTCTTTAGAAATTTGTTGATGTTTTTCCTTTGAGAAATGAAGAAGTAGGGCTGTTCATAATGAGGGTCGAGACTAGTGTACTGTTGTGGTTGGAGCGTACAACCTGAAAGCTCGCTCCACTTTGTTTTTATCCACTATTGAACGCAGTTTATCCCGTCTTAAATTTTATCGATTATTTACGTTAAGAAAACAAGAGCAAAGAGAAAGAATTCGGCAGACAGAGTGGGAGGGTCGTCAGATCCTTGACTAGTCTCTCAAAGAACTTTATGATGACTGGAGTGAGTGCTACGGGGTGGTAGTCATTTAGTTCAGTCTTGGTCATGGGGCGGCGGGTAGCCTAGTGGTTAGAGCCTTGGGACAGTAACCGGAAGGTTGCTGGATTGAATCCCCATGCTGACATAGTAAAAATCTATTGTTCTGCTCCTGAGCAAGGCAGGTAACCCACAGTTCTTTGGGCGCCGACGATGTTGATGTCGATTATTGCAGCCCCCCACACCTCTCTGATTCAGAGGGGTTGGGTTAAATGCAGAATACAAATTTCAGTTAAAGTAAAGCTGGAGATAGCATCAGGATTTGGTCTTAAGTCTTCAACGGAGCCAGCTGCTTCAAATCAAATCAAATTTTATTTGTCACATACACATGGTTAGCAGATGTTAGTGCGATTGTAGCGAAATGCTTGTGCTTCTAGTTCCGACAATGCAGTAATAACCAACAAGTAATCTAGCTAACAATTCCAAAACTACTACCTTATAGACACAAGTGTAAGGGGATAAGAATATGTACATAAAGATATATGAATGAGTGATGGTACAGAGCTGCATAGGCAAGATACAGTAGATGGTATTGAGTGCAGTATATACATATGAGTATGTAAACAAAGTGGCATAGTTAAAGTGGCTAGTGATACATGTATTACATAAGGATGCAGTAGATGATATAGAGTACAGTATATACATATACATATGAGATGAATATTGTAGGGTATGTAAACATTATATTAGGTAGCATTGTTTAAAGTGGCTAGTGATATATTTTACATCATTTCCCATCAATTCCCATTATTAAAGTGACTGGAGTTGAGTCAGTGTGTTGGCAGCAGCCACTCAATGTTAGTGGTGGCTGTTTAACAGTCTGATGGCCTTGAGATAGAAGCTGTTTTTCAGTCTCTCGGTCCCAGCTTTGATGCACCTGTACTGACCTCGCCTTCTGGATGATAGCGTGGTGAACAGGCAGTGGCTCGGGTGGTTGTTGTCCTTGATGATCTTTATGGCCTTCCTGTGACATCGGGTGGTGTAGGTGTCCTGGAGGGCAGGTAGTTTGCCCCCGGTGATGCGTTGTGCAGACCTCACTACCCTCTGGAGAGCCTTACGGTTGTGGGCGGAGCAGTTGCCGTACCAGGCGGTGATACAGCCCGACAGGATGCTCTCGATTGTGCATCTGTAGAAGTTTGTGAGTGCTTTTGGTGACAAGCCGAATTTCTTCAGCCTCCTGAGGTTGAAGAGGCGCTGCTGCGCCTTCTTCACGATGCTGTCTGTGTGGGTGGACCAATTCAGTTTGTATGTGATGTGTACGCCGAGGAACTTAAAACGTATTACCCTCTCCACTACTGTTCCATCGATGTGGATAGGATTGCCGTAGTTTTGAAGTAATCACGAAAAAACAGGACTTATTTTAGGGCATTTTTCACTATGCCAGCTCCTGTTAGTTCTATTGAGTACCGTGGCACCAACTAGCCTTCCAAACGCTCTATTCCCAGCTTATTGTTCTACGTAACAATGCCTGCTTTGCTATTGTTGGCAATGAGGCCTGCCTACGTTGCTGGTAGATAAAATATAAACAACAGAAAAAAAATACTCAAGGAACTCTGAGGTTGTCCCGTGGTTTACTCTAGGGAAATATAGGTATGTCTGTCTATTTTGCCAAATATTTTGCAACATGTATATTTAGATTTTTTCCATTTGGACATTTTAAACATGAGAATCTCCTCTTTCTAATTATGTAAGCGTGGGCATTATTATGTAAGCCTACATTGTCATTAAATGCTAGGCCCGAAATACATTTACCCCTTGGAATGCTCCCTCATTGTTTTCCTATGGATAGGAATGCTGGTATATTTCGCAAAATATCTCGCAATGTGTGTATTTAGATTTTTTTCAAGTCGGACACCATTTTAATCAGGATAATCTCCTCTTTCTAATTACATAAGGTTAGGCAGCATACTCTGCTGTCATTGATTGCTAGACCAGAAATAGTCAAAAGTTGCAATTTCTTCCCTGCTTCCTCATTATGCAGACATAAGGGTAGGCGCAGTACCCGGCCTCAATCTCCAGAGATCGGTGCTCGGTGCTCAAGAGCTCCAGTGCGCCTGCACGGTCCGGTCTATCCAGTACCACCTCCACACCCCAGCCCTCCGGTAGCAGCTCCCCGCACCAGGCTTCCTGTGCGTGTCCTCGGCCCAGTACCACCAGTGCCAGCACCACGCATCAGGCCTACAGTGTGCCTCGCCTGTCCAGCGCTGCCGGAGTCTCCCTCCTCTCCAGTGCTGCCGGAGTCTCCCGCCTCTCCAGCGTTGCCGGAGCTTCCCGTCTGCCCAGCGCCATCTGAGCTTCCCGTCTGCCCAGCGCCATCTGAGCCTCCAGTCTGCCCAGCGCCGCCTGAGCCACCCGTCTGCCCAGCGCCGCCTGATTCACCCGTCTGCCCAGCGCCGCCTGAGCCACCCGTCTGCCCAGCGCCGCCAGAGCCACCCGTCTGCCTAGCGCCGCCAGTGCCGCCAGTCTGCCAGGGGCCGCCAGTGCCGCCAGTCTGCCAGGGGCCGCCAGTGCCGCCAGTCTGCCAGGGGCCGCCAGTGCCGCCAGTCTGCCAGGGGCCGCCAGTGCCGCCAGTCTGCCAGGGGCCGCCAGTGCCGCCAGTCAGCCAGGGGCCGCCAGTGCCGCCAGTCAGCCAGGGGCCACCAGTGCCGCCAGTCAGCCAGGGGCCTCCAGTCAGCCAGGGGCCACCAGTGCCGCCAGTCAGCCAGGGGCCGCCAGTGCCGCCAGTCAGCCAGGGGCCGCCAGTCAGCCAGGGGCCGCCAGAGCCCCGCAGCCCAGAGCCGCCAGAGCCCCTCAGCCCAGAGCCGCCAGAGCCCCTCAGCCAAGAGCCCCTGCCCCTCAGCCAGGGGCCGCCAGTGCCGCCAGTCAGCCAGGGGCCGCCAGTGCCGCCATGGAGCCAGGGGCCGCCAGTGCCACCAGTCAGCCAGGGGCCGCCAGTGTCGCCAGTCAGCCAGGGGCCGCCAGTGCCGCCAGTCAGCCAGGGGCCGCCAGTGCCGCCAGTCAGCCAAGGGCCGCCAGAGCCCCTCAGCCCAGAGCCGCCAGAGCCCCTCAGCCCAGAGCCTTGGGGTGCGGACTCCGGCCGCAAAACCTGAACCTATGGGGGAGGGTCTGGGTGGGCATCTGTCCTCTGGTGCTGGACGTGGCCCCAACTTCACCGTAGTCTTAGTCCCCCACCTTGTCCGCTTCCGTGGCCTCCTCACCATGGCAACTCTTCTCAATGGACAGAGGGGCGGCGGCTCGGGACAGAGGGGCGGCGGCTCGGGACAGAGGGGCGGCGGCTCGGGACAGAGGGGCGGGGGCTCTTGGCTGAGGGGCAGGGGCTCTTGGCTGAGGGGCAGGGGCTCTTGGCTGAGGGGCTCTGGCGGCTCTGGGTTGAGGGGCTCTGGCGGCTCTGGGTTGAGGGGCTCTGGCGGCTCTGGGCTGAGGGGCTCTGGCGGCTCTGGGCTGAGGGGCTCTGGCGGCCCCTGGCTGACTGGCGGCACTGGCGGCCCCTGGCTGACTGGCGGCACTGGCGGCCCCTGGCTGACTGGCGGCACTGGCGGCCCCTGGCTGACTGGCGGCACTGGCGGCCCCTGGCTGACTGGCGGCCCCTGGCTGACTGGCGGCACTGGCGGCCCCTGGCTGAGGGGCAGGGGCTCTTGGCTGAGGGGCTCTGGCGGCTCTGGGCTGAGGGGCTCTGGCGGCTCTGGGCTGAGGGGCTCTGGCGGCTCTGGGCTGCGGGGCTCTGGCGGCCCCTGGCTGACTGGCGGCCCCTGGCTGACTGGCGGCACTGGCGGCCCCTGGCTGACTGGCGGCACTGGCGGCCCCTGGCTGACTGGCAGCACTGGTGGCCCCTGGCGGCGCTCATCTCACACCCTGACCATAGTTTGCTTTGTATGTTTCTATGTTTTGGTTGGTCAGGGTGTGAGCTGAGTGGGCATTCTATGTTACATGTCTAGTTTGTCTAGTTCTATGTATGGCCTGATATGGTTCTCAATCAGAGGCAGGATATCGTCATTGTCTCTGATTGGGAACCATATTTAGGTAGCCTGGGTTTCACTGTGTGTTTGTGGGTGATTGTTCCTGTCTCTGTGTTTTGCACCAGATAGGGCTGTTTTTGGTTTTCCACTTTTATTGTTTTGTAGTGTTCATGTTTATCTTTGTTTATTAAACATGAATCAATATAATCACGCTGCGTTTTGGTCCTCCTCTACTTCACCTAAAGAAAACCGTTACAATACATGTACGATGCCTTCAGAAAGTATTCAGACCCCTTGACTTTTTCTACATTTTGTTACGTTACAGCCATATTCTAAAATGGATTAAATGACAAAGCAAAACCAGGTTTTTAGACATTTTTGTATTTTAATATATTAAAAAACAACAACTTAAATATCACATTTACATAAGTATTCAGACCCTTTACTTTACTTTGCTGAAGCACCTTTTGCAACAATTGCAGCCTTGAGTCTTCTTGGGTATGACTGTACAAACTTGGCTCACCTGTATTTGGGGAGTTTCTCCCATTCTTTTCTGCAGATCCTCTCAAACTCAATCAGGTTGGATGGGGAGCGTTGCTGCACAGCTATTTTCAGGTCTCTCCAGAGATGTTTGATCGTGTTCAATTCCGAGCTCTGCCTGGGCCACTCAAGGACATTCAGAGACTTGTCTTGAAGCCACTCCTGCATCTTAGCTGTGTGCTTAAGGGTACTCCAGCCTGAGGTCCTGAGTAATCTGGAGCAGGTTTACATCAAGAATCTCTGTACTTTTCTCCATTCATCTTTGCATTGATCCTGACTAGTCTCCCAGTCCCTGCCGCTGAAAAACATCCCCACAGCATGATGCTGCCACCCTCATGCTTCAACATAGGGATAGTGCCAGGTTTCTTCCAGACGTGACGCTTGGCCTTCAGGCCAGAGAGTTCGATCTTGGATTCATCAGACCAGAGAATCTTGTTTCTCATGGTCTGGGAGTATTTAGGTGACTCCAAGCGGGCTGTCATGTGCTTTTTACTGAGGTGTGGCTTCCATCTGGCAACTCTACCATAAAGGCCTAATTGGTGGAGTGCTGCGGAGATGGTTGTCCTTCTGGAAGGTTCTCTCATCTCCACAGAGGAACTCTAGAGCTCTGTCAGAGTGACCATGGGGTTCTTGGTCACGTCCCTGACCAATGACCTTCTCACCCGATTGCTCAGTTTGGCTCGGCGGCCAGCTCTAGGAAGAGTCTTGGTGGTTCCAAACTTCTTTCATTTAAGAATGATAGAGGCCACTGTGTTCTTAGGGACATTCAATGCTGCAGAAATGTTTTGGCACCCTCCCCCAGATCTGTGCCTCCTTCAACCTCATGACTTGGTTTTTGCTCTGACATGCATTGTCAACTAATGGACCTTATATAGACACGTGTGTGCCTTTCCAAATCATGTCCAATCAATTGAATTTACCAGAGGGGGACTCCAATGACCCACAAGTGATGAAACTTTAGACCAAGATGGACCTTTCTCCAAGGAAATGAACCAGAACTTTTATTCAGGAAAATAAACAACAGAATGCGCCACAGCGCTGGGTAACAATATACCAAACCAAAAAACCTATATATTCACCTGTATTTACCCCCCAAAATTAAATGCTACTTAGTTTCTAATGTGGCTATCATAAAGAACTACAAATGCCATGATGATCTGGACGAGACTGCCGAATCAAGGGAAAGGTAAGAATCTCTGTATTAACTATCTAATGTTAGCTAAATTTAGTCATGTTTAAATTGACAATTCTGTGAATTGACACAATACCTGTTAGCAAAGGTGTCAGCTAGAGGTGACATGCAGGAGCTTGCAGGGATTTGTAGTCTTGCATGATGTGTACTTTGATGCTAGAGTAAATAGAGAAGAATATATTGATGAATGTCACCTTGTCCAAGAGAGATTTACATGGTTATCAAAACGTCACGCCAAGGTAAGCCAACACGAAACACAGCCCTTATTTGAACTGTTTCTAAAAATTCACAAAGGGAAAAATGTATGGTGGAAAAAATGATTGAAACCATTTCCCTGGTTGATCACTAGTTTTATGGGTATTATGGCACCTCCACTGTGGAGCTCTATTGTACTGACTACTTGAAAGCAAGAGATCAACGCAAAGAGACTGGTATCCAGCCTCTCTCCTGAGCTGTGGGCATCACACATTGTCTGCAATGAAGATGAAAATGTTTACCGCACATGAAACTGGCGACATTATGCCACTAAATAGCAGCACAGCAGGGATGAACATCGTAAAATATTCAGGCCCTGTTCACTTGTATTATTGCCTAATGTATAATTCATTTATTATAACTGGCAGGAACATGGGTGGTCAGACAGCTATGAGATGTTACAATGGTGATGCACTGTTCTGAGCTGGCCCTACTGATGGATAATGAATTTATATACTCAAACTTTCACTCACAGGCATACCCACACATACACAGGCACGCACACACACACACACATTGCCTTTCAGTCAAAGAAGCACCTCTGCCTTTTGCTGACAGCAGATACAAGACTGAAAAAGTCCAATCACTTCCTTCCTGCTGAGCCAATAAGAGCTTCTGTCTGGCAGTAGAAGGTAGGAGGACTTTCAACACCTGTATACTTAGCCACAGACCTCACTGCGTTTCCATGGTATACACCCCAATCAGATGCTCACACACCATTGCCTCCTCAGCAGCCTTCCCTAGATGCACCACAACCCCCATCTGATAGCACACAGAGAGAGCTGCTTGTTGGGAAGCTGTCAGACAGTGACAGCCTGTCAACGGAAAAGAGACAACGGGGCAGAGTGGGGAGAGGAATGAGGACCATTCTTTTGTGTCTGACATGGGAATGCTGTGCAGATGATACGAGTTCTCTATATACCTTCTGCTATTTGATGAGAGTTTCTGACTCATAGCCTTAGTCGAGGCATTGCTACTGTTGTTGTAGCCATGTGAATGAAACACCTAATCTCAACTCCACCAGAACCCAACTGTGCAAATTAAAGACGTGACATTTCCGGCCACATAAATAGCTTTGGGAAGGAAATATTCAGCTAAAAAGCATGTTCTCCTCAGTGCGTATTAAAGTAAGCACTGAAAATCAGTAAGGGTGAATGCAGCTGCTTCTGGTGTAATGTAATGTGCAAGTCGTGCTCCCTGTTCTGATTCTGCCTCTCAGCCCTGCTAATGCAGCCAGATACTTTCCCCACACTCACAGGTGACCTGAGAGGAGATGAGTTAGGGAGCTTCCTGCTGCCCTTCCTGCAGACACCTGTAATGGAGTTTGGGGTAATTATGGAGGAGTGAAAGCCCTCTACAGAGTGTCAGGGATCCAGCTCCGACCTGTCACCACTCCCCTGTGGTGGTGGAAAAAGTACCTTGAGAAAAAGTAAAGATATCTTAATAGAAAATGACTGAAGTAAAAGTGAAAGTCACCCAGAAAAATACTACATGAAAATTACTACAGGTTTTTGGTTTTAAATATACACAAGTATCAAAAGTAAATGTAATTCCTAAAATATACTTAAAAAGCTGCAATTTGTAACTTTTTGGTCAACCTGACCAAATTCACATATACATGTGTGTTTATAGATCTTTCATTCTCATTGAAAGCAAGTCTAAGAAGTGGTAGATCTGTTCTAGGTGCTCTATTTCTATACTTTCAGTTCTTAAGTTACGTTTTTGTGTCTTACTTTTGTACACCAGCTTCAAACTGCTGAAAATACAAACAATATTTTGTATTTCACATTCGTTTAGATGGCACAATGATTCTCTACACAATGACTGCTTGTTTTGTGACAACTGAAATTAGGCAAACTATGCATATTACACCTTTAAGTATCAAAAGTAAAAGTAGAAATCATTTCACATACTTTATATTAGGCTAGCCCGAACCATGAAAAACAGCCCAAGAACATTATTCCTCCTCCACCAAACTTTAAAGTTGGCACTATGTATTCGGGCAGGTAGCATTCTCCTGGCATCCGCCAAACTCAGATTCCTTCATCGGACTGCCAGATGGTGAAGCGTGATTCATTACTCCATTTCCACTGCTCCAGAGTCCAATGGCGGCGAGCTTTACACCACTCCAGCCGATGCTTGGCATTGCACATGGTGGTCTTAGGCTTATGTGTGGATGCTTGGCCATGGAAACCCATTTTATGAAGCTCCCAACGAACAGGTGCTTACATTGCTTCCAGAGGCCGTTTGGAACTCGGTAGAGAGTGTTGCAACCGAGGACAGACGATTTTTATGTGATTCAGCACTCGGTTGTCCCGTTCGGTGAGTTTGTGAGGCCTACCATTTTGCGGCTGAGCCATTGTTGCTCCTAGATGTTTCTACTTTACAATAACAGCACTTACAGTTGACCGGGCAGCTCTAACAAGGCAGAAATTTTACAAACTGACTTGTATCCTACAACAGTGCCACATTGAAAGTCACTGAGCACCTCAGTAAGGCCACTCTACTGCCAATGTTTGTCTATGGAGATTGCATAGCTGTGTGCTCAATTTTATACACATGTCAGAATCAGGTGTGGTGGAAATAGCCACATCCAATCATTTGAAGGCGTGTCCACATACTTTGGTTCTTATAGTGTAGTATGACCATCTGTAGCGCATTTAAATCCAGATTATCCAAATAAATTGGGACCAATTGTTCTTCTGCTTTCTGTTTTTTTTCTTTCTTTCTTTGTACCAGATATGTTGCATTTAAGTCACATATACATATTTCTCAGTCATATACCCACAATGCTTTTTAGCGCTGTGCAGCAGAGTGTCAGGCATATGTGTATAGGTGGCAGGGAAGTCAGGCGCAGGAGAGTCAAATGGAGTGTAAAATAGAGTCTTTTAATAATGTCATAATAACATGCTCCATAACACTAAACAGGAAAAGAACATAAACAAATATGGGTACGAAGACCCATATACCTATACAACGAAAACACTACACTGACAATAAACAATCTCTGACAAAGACATGAGGGGAAACAGAGGGTTAAATACACAACAGGTAATGAATGGGATTGAAAACAGGTGTGTGGGAAGACAAGACAAAAACCAATGGAAAATTAAAAATGGATCAATGATGGCTAGAAGACCGGTGACGTCGAACGCCGCCCGAACAAGAAGAGGCAACAGTACTCCCCCCCCCCCCCTGCGCGTCGACACCGGCCTCGGGGACGACCCGGAGGGCGAGGTGCAGGGCGATCCGGATGGAGACGGTGGAATTCTGATAACATGGAAGGATCTAACACGTCCTCCACCGGAACCCAGCATCTTTCCTCCGGCCCTTACCCCTCCCAGTCCACGAGGTACTGAAGGCCCCTCGCCCGCCGTCTCGAATCCAAAATGGATCGAACAGAGTACGTCGGAACCCCCTCGATGTCTAGAGGAGGCGGAGGAACATCACGCACTTCAGCCTCCTGGAGCGGGCCAGCCACCATCGGCCTGAAGAGAGACACATGGAACGAGGGGTTAATACGGTAATTAGTGGGCAGTTGTAACCTATAACATACCTCGTTCACTCTCCTCAGGACTTTAAAAGGCCCCACAAACCGCGGACCCAGCTTCCGGCAGAGCAGGCGGAGGGGCAGGTTTCAGGTCGAGAGCCAGACCCTGTCCCCTGGTGCGAACACTGGGGCCTCACTGCGGCGACGGTCTGCGCCAATTTTCTGGCGCCTTATGGCACGCTGAAGGTGGACGTGGGCTGCCTCCCAGGTTTCCTCAGCGTGCCGAAACCAATTGTCCACCGCAGGGGCCTCAGTCCGCACGGCTGTAATGCGGTCGCTCTCCATCTCCACTCCTGAAGTGGAAATCCGATGCCCTAGGAAGGAGATGGATTGTTGGAAGAACAAGCATTTCTCAGCCTTGACATATAGATCATGCTCCAACAGGCGACCAAGCACCCTGCGCACCAGGGACACATGCTCGGCGCGTGTAGCAGAGTATATCAGAATATCATCGATATACACCACTACACCCTGCCCGTGCAGGTCCCTGAAGATCTCATCTACAAATGATTGGAAAACTGATGGAGCATTCATTAACCCATATGGCATGACAAGGTACTCATAATGACCTGAGGTGGTGCTAAATGCCGTCTTCCACTCATCACCCTTCCGAATACGCACCAGATTGTACGCACTCCTGAGATCCAATTTTGTGAAAAAACGTGCCCCGTGCATTAACTCAATAACCGTATTGATCAGAGGTAGCGGGTAACTATATTTCACTGTGATTTTATTCAGACCTCGATAATCAATGCACGGGCGTAAACCGCCATCCTTTTTTTTCACAAAAAAGAAACTCGAAGAGACGGGTGAAATGGATGGCTGAATGAACCCCTGATGCAGAGATTCAGAGACATATGTCTCCATAGCCTCCGTCTCCGCTTGCGACAGGGGATACACGTGACTCTTGGGATATGCAGCGTCTACCAGGAGATCTATCGCACAATCCCCCTGTCGATGGGGTGGTAATTGAGTCGCCTTCTTTTTACAGAATATGCCAAATCGGCATATTCGGGGGGAATGTGCACGGTGGAGACCTGGTCTGGACTTTCCACCATAGTAGCACCAACAGAAACCCCTAAACACCTACCTGAGCATTCTCGCGACCACCCCGTGAGAGCCCTCTGTGGCCAAGAAACAGTGGGGTTATGGCAAGCTAACCAGGGTGGGCCTAGCACCACAGAATATGCAGGAGAATCAATAAGGAAAAGACTAATCTTCTCCTTGTGACCCTCCTGCGTTATCATACACAAAGGTGCGGTTACCTCCCTGATAAACCCTGACCATAATGGTCGACTATCTAAGGCATGAATAGGGAAAGGCATATCCACAGGAACAATAGGGATCCCTAAACTATGAGCTAGACTTTTATTAATGAAATTCCCAGCCGCACCTGAATCTACTAGCGCCTTATACTGGGAATGCAGTGAAAAATCAGGAAAAGAGACCGAGACAAACATTAGTGCAGCAGAGGGCTCTGGATGAGAATGGTGTCTACTCACCTGGGGTGATGCCAGAATGCCCTGCCTGCCTTCTCTATTCCCAGAGGAACCAACCCGGCACCGACCAGCAGTGTGCCCTCTGCGACCATGAATGGTGCTCGAGGGGGAACCCACTCCGGTCTCCCTGCGCACCATCCCTCCCAATTCCATAGGTTCGGGAGAGAGGGTGCAAGAGGATGGAACAACCAGACCCCGATCTAGACGTCCACGAGTAGCCAGCATGTTGTCCAGCTTGATGGACATGTCCACCAGCTGGTCGAAGGTGAGGGTGGTGTCTCTACAGGCCAGCTCCCGACGGACGTCCTCGCATAGACTACAACGGTAATGGTCGATCAGGGCCCTGTCGCTCCATCCAGCGCCCGCAGCCAAGGTCCTAAACTCCAAAGCAAACTCATGTGCACTCCTCGTCTCCTGCCTCAGATGATAGAGGATCTCCCCCGCTGCTTTGCCTTCAGGTGGATGATCGAATACTATCCGGAATTGGTGGGTGAACTCCTCAAAAATGGTCCAACACCGCATCCTCCCTTCTACACACAGCGCTGGCCCATTCCAGGGCTTTCCCGGTGAGGCATGAGACGAGGGCGTAACTCCTCTCACGGTCAGATGGTACTGGGGAGGCCGTGGCTAGATATAAGTTCAGCTTAAGACCCTGGCAGCCGGCAGTATCTCCGTTGTATCCCGTGGGTAGGGATAAATGGATCTTCAATTCCGGAGAGGAAAAAACGTTCAAGGGAGATTCCGGTTGTGGTGGTGGTGGCGCTGGAGAAACTCCCTGTCTCTCCCAGCGATCCATATTCTGGACAATGCGATCCATGACGGAGCTTATACAGTCAAGCTCCCTCGCTTGTTCCTGAACGCGTTCCTCCAGCTCCATGAGCATAGTAGTGTCCTCTCCTGCTGACTTCATATTGTTGGTCAGAGATTCTGTCAGGCATATGTGTATAGGTGGCAGGGAAGTCAGACGCAGGAGAGCCAAACGGAGTGTAAAATGGAGTCTTTTAATAATGTCATAATAACATGCTCCATAACACTAAACAGGAAAAGAACATAAACAAATATGGGTACGAAGACCCGTCGCGCAATCTCTGACAAAGACATGAGGGGAAACAGAGGGTTAAATACACAACAGGTAATGAATGGGATTGAAAACAGGTGTGTGGGAAGACAAGACAAAACCAATGGAAAATTAAAAATGGATCAATGATGGCTAGAAGACCGGTGACGTCGAACGCCGAGCACCGCCCGAACAAGGAGAGGCAACGACTTCGGCAGAAGTCGTGACACAGAGGGATTTTCGGACTTGCAGATGTTTACATTCTCCCCATAATGCCCTTCCAATTAAGATGTGACATTGTTTAAGCCAAGGATGAACATTTATTACTGGACAGCAGCTGCCTGAATTAGATATATGTGGGCTATTAAAATACTGCTCTGGTCTTTCCTTGGGACTGCCATATTAATCTCCTCTTTGCACATTCATCCCTCTGTGCCTGGCATCGCTGTCACGGTCTTCCTCCTCTTCATCTGAAGAGGAGAGGCGAGAAGGAACAGAGGACCAAAATGCGGCGTGGTATGTGTTCATAGTGAATTTTAATAAAGAGAACACTGAACACTGCAACACTATACAAAAGAGTAACAAAAACGATAAACCAATGACGACCGTGAAGCTACAAATGAGACCTGTGCTGACACAAGCCACTAACATAGACAATCACCCACAAACAAACAGTGCAACCCAGGCTACCTAAGTATGATTCTCAATCAGAGACAACTAATGACACCTGCCTCTGATTGAGAACCATACTAGGCCGAAACATAGAAATACCCAAATCATAGAAAAACAAACATAGACTGCCCACCCCAACTCACGCCCTGACCATACTAAATAATGACAAAACAAAGGAAATAAAGGTCAGAACGTGACAATCGCAAGGCTTGTTTGGCATGCGGAGGCAGATCAGTTTCTTAGAACGCCTCTCTTAAGGTAATCTCTCGTCCTCCGTCTCCCAGAGTGATACTCTGTCTCCCCAGCTGGAGCAGTGGTGCGACAGGTGGCAGTTGGGAATTCCCATCCTGCTTTACCCAGTAATTGAAATTGTTTGGGTCTAAAACAGTAACAGTAACTCAATGCTGGGGGAATTCATTGGTACAGAGGAGAGATTTTACCTGACCTACTTCTGGTATACCTTCCATGGTACAGACTTATTGGAGCGTTCTGGAAGCCATTTGGAAATAAGGGAGTGGCTGATCGATTCGGTACCATGATATTTAAGTCCCTCAAGAGTCCTCATTCTCCCTCGTTGGATAATGTCCAGACCTAGAGGAGTAATGTTCAGACTTAGAGGAGTAATGTTCAGACCTAGAGGAGTAATGCTCAGACCTAGAGGAGTAATGTAGACCTAGAGGAGTAATGTAGACCTAGAGGAGTAATGTACAGACCTAGAGGTGTAATGTCCAGACCTAGAGGTGTAATGTCCAGACCTAGAGAAGTAATGTTCAGACCTAGCGGAGTAATGTCCAGACCTAGAGGAGTAATGTCCAGACCTAGAGGAGTAATGTCCAGACCTAGAGGAGTAATGTTCAGACCGAGAGGAGTAATGGTCAGACCTAGAGGAGTAATGGTCAGACCTAGAGGGGTAATGTTCAGACCTAGAGGAGTAATGTCCAGACCAGTGGAGGCTGGTGACTTAGTTGAGGAGGATGGGAGACTCACGGTATAGGCACGGACCGCATGGAGGCGGTAATCAAAGATGCATTATTTTAACCTAAAGCATTTAATAAAGACATTTATGTTACAATATTATGGAGAATGGGAATGAGAGGTCTACTTACAAAGTGTTCACAGCAGTGATTGAATGAGGGTATGAGGCATGCGTTGAGGTGTTCAGAGAATTCATTTCAGTGCAGGACAGGCTCATCATTGATGGATGGTGTTGGAGAAGAGATCAACACTTCCACTGAGGGCAGGGCAGGACTTGTCTGGGAAGACAAAACAGTTAGACAAAAAAGCTAAAAATGAGTTAGTTTAAGCAAGGAGTAAAATCATTGACGTGTAATGTTTGTGTTTGTATAATGTCCAGACCAGACCTACACCTAGAGGAGTAGCTAAACTAAACAAAACATTTAATAATAACAGATGAATAATGCATTCGTGGAATCATTGTTTAAAGGTGAAAAAAAGGGATTTATTTCAATTTGAAAGTCATCTGGCCTAGGTCTTTAAAAAAAGAATACAATATTATCATCTAATTAGAGAGGAATTTTATTTGACTGTTGAGGCAGGTGAAGTTTTATGAACATGGTGTAAGATGTTGACAGAGAACAGCCTTTTTGAAAGCGATTCAGTCGTAGTTCACACACACATAGCAACGATCCTCAATTACTCTACTCTGTCATGAGGTGATACATACATAATGTTGTTTGTTTTTGCCTTAACTTCTTGCGACTCCAATCCCGTATCCGGGAGCGTAATCATAGCCTCAAGCTCATTACCATAACGCAACGTTTCCTATTCATGAAAATCGCAAATGAAATATATTGAAATATATAAATATATTGAAACACAAACTTAGCCTTTTGTTAACAACACTGTCTTCTCATATTTTCAAAATATGCTTTAACCAAAGCTACACAAGCATTTGTGTAAGAGTATTGATAGCCTAGCATAGCATTAAGCCTCGCATTCAGCAGGCAACATTTTCACAAAAACAAGAAAAGCATTCAAATAACATCATTCTAAACGTTGTTTAGAATCAATCCTCAAGGTGTTTTTCACAATTCTATTAGATGAAAAATAATTCCTGGCAGTCGGTTGCTCATCAAAGGCAAACGGAAAAATACTGCAGCTGGAGATTACGCAATAATTGCGACGGAGGACACCAAGCGACCACCTGGTAGATGTAGTCTCTTATGGTCAATCTTCCAATGATATGCCTACAAATACATCACAATGCTGCAGACACCTTGGGGAAAACGTGGAAAAGGTAAGCTGACTCCTTATTAAATTCAACATCAAATGTCAGCATCTCATTATCGCTCTCGTCATTGACATGACACAAATAGAATACATGCATGTGTGCATACAAATTAGGAGACACATCAATTTTCAAATGGCATGGCTTTATGATGCCTGTCACGTAACCTGCTGGGAGCACAACAGGTCTGCAAAACAAAGCCACTCTTTTTATTAACACTATGTCGGATTAGGTTTACCCCATTGAGTTTGGCTTTCCAGCAGGAGGTTTTGCCCTTTCATAAACCTCTCTACAGCTAATGGAAAAGTTGGGTCAACATTAGTATTCAAAACGGGGAACTCTGTTTGGCCATAATTGTCGACTATGCTTCCTCCTCCCTAAAAAAAAATTCCTGGAGTTGTAACCCATCGTTAATTAGTGTGGAGTCTGCAAATGGCACAGGCATAATGGGTCATAAAAAGCTTATTCCACTCGGTGTCAACAGGGGAGATAGACTTTGATTCAGTCCAAATCTGCATACCCAATTTACATTTCAAAAGGCACCCAGCCCTTTAATTTCCATGAAATTGGGTGTGTATTAGAGAGAGAGTCAGATACATGGAACAAGAAAATAGGTCCAATATGATTTTCACTCGGGGGACTTTACACATGGGAAATCATCAGAAAGATTGCTGTGGTGGATAACCTCCCTTTTAAGTAATTGTTAGCTTTCAAATCATATCCATATTTGTAATAGCTTACCTGACTCATGTTATTTAAAAACGTCATATTCTAAAACCCTGTATATTTTGGTGACCCATGCATGTGATGAGGATTTTGCAATTCTCCAATACTGTACATCTTTTCACTGCATGTTTTATGTCCCCGAAAACCCCATACACTGGAATCTTACCAGCTGAACCGAATCCTTTATTGACCGTTTGTAAAGTAGTTGCAATGTTCAGTGTCCCATGACATGGCCTCTCATCTCCATAGCCCTAGGACAGACAATGTCAAGGCCATGTCACTTCCTATTACACTCTGATGGACATCCAGGTGACATGATGTTGCAGCCTGGTCTCACAGACTAGATGTAACATAGTATATGTAAATCCAGGACACTCAAGTTAATATGATATGTTACATTTGGTATGGTAACATAAGATAGAAGTTTACTTAAGGCAAAAAACTAAAGGAGGGTGGTTGGTCGAGGTGAATGGGAAGGCGTATAACAGGAACGTCTTGCAACCCGAAGGTTGCGTGTTCTAATGTCATCACGGACAACTTTGCAACTACTTACTACTTGTATCTACTTTGGAACTACTTAGCATGTTAGCTAACCCTAACCTTAACCACAACATTAACCCTTTTACCTAACCCTAACCTTAACCCTTTCACCTAACTCCTAACCTTAATCGCAATGAACTAAATGGAGTGTCTTGGATTTACGTACAGAACAATACAAAATGCCCTGAGACCAGGTTGGATGTAGACACTAGACACGCTTCCAGGAATACACAATGACAAGGACAGGACATGACCTAACCAACCAAATTCCCTGACCCTGAGGGAATTCAAACTTTATTCAGGGTTATGTGACACGTTAATTAAATCAGACGAGTGCCGGGTTTCCCCAAAAGCCTCTTAAGGCTAAGTTAATCTGAGAACCATAGGACCCTATTGTTCTAATGATAAACTTAGCCTTAAGATGCTTTTGGGAAACTAAGTTGGGAAATATGTTCAGGGCAAAACAAACAAAAATTATAATCATAGTCTTCAAGCAACGAAGTTTGCACTTCAAAACAATATTCAGCAACCACGAGCTACGGTGCCGTATGGTTAGTGAGAAAGTCCATATTGGAAATGTACGGTCCCTTACTAGACGTCCGAAATCGTTTGTAAAATTCGCGGACGGCGTCAGGCCGAGCGGCAGGGCCGGACCTACCGGGAAGTGATCAAATGAACTTTGTCGGACATTCGGTTTCCGTTTTACAAAAATAATAAGATTTCGGTCATTTTACCGCTGTCCCGGAAATTCCCACAAGAGGGCATAAGCAATCATATTGCTATTGGACAAAACATCACGATTCACGAAGGGGCCTTATCTCGAAAACTGAAAATATTTCGAAGCCGAAACTTGGTGAGCGTAGGTTTGGCATAATGGGCAGTTGGCCCCGAACAAGATGGCGTCTAGGCCTCAACGGTTTTTGAGTTATGGCCATTTATCTGGGATTAAAGGTCCAAAATTAAAATAGAGAAATTATTTTTCCACTTCACGTCAAAGTCAAGGAGCCTCCGGTGTCAATAAAAAGAACCAGACATTTATCTATCGCCATTTAAGAGAAATTGTACAACGACAGATTGGTGATGTTCACGGATAGGTGTTTTTTTTTTCAACGGTTACAGATCCAGTTGCAGGGTGTTCTTACGAATCTTTTTAAAGTGTGCTGCGGAGCTCTGCGAGATTTCTGTGATTTTCTATGATTTTCTGAAATAACACACACTCACTAAACCCTCCGTAAATAACTCAGTTCTTAACGTAAAAGATTTCAAACTCAGGATTATGTAAAGGCATACCCCAATCAGGATATGAGTTTATTTATAGCTTCCTGTGCCAACCGGAAGTGCCTTAAATGGTGTCACAGTGGCAGTTTCCAAGGGTTAAAAAGGTCAGATCTTTTCAAAACTTCATATGTGTGATTAGGCAACCCCCATAAACTGTAAGTCAGTCATTTCTCCCAACAGATGTCAAAGAAAAGCTCTCTCTCACACACACACACACACACAGAAACACACACACAGCAAGGATGGAGTGACAAAGTGCGGTGCTTAAAGACACACAAAGCCTACAATGGCCATATATTTATTTCCATATTCTCTAGGCCGTGCCGAGTTCAACAAGATGCCCTGCTTGACCGTAGCTCGCTCGGTCTAAGCGCAGCGACCATTAGAAAAGTAGGCCCAAAATGAAGCCTGCCCCAAACAACGTCATTTGCTTTTGGGTGACAGTGAGAGAACCGTTAGGGTGAGAAGCACAATTCGACCTCAGGTACGTTCCTAAGGTCCTCCCGATCCGTGCAAGCCTAACATTAACCGTGTGGCATTAACCCTTAATAGTTAAAAGAAGGTGTTTACTTCAAAGAGTTTGCATTGACTTCTTTCCCCATAGGAATACATTGCTTGCACCCCTAAATTCAACCTGAAGCCTATGTGGGTTATGAATGTCGTATGAACCTGTCTTCGATGACAGTCCATCAGGCCACTACGAGGTCTACCTGTGTTGATTCTAAGCTTCCTGGACCAACCGGAAGTGGTTAAAATCACCCTAAAAGTGTTTATCCATACCCTGCCTGCAGTTTGATAGACATAGTGCATTCAACCCTGTGTAAATCAGTCAATTCTTAACGTAAGGACTTAAAAGTCAGGATTCTGTAAAAGCATACCCCAGTGAGGATATGTGTTGACTTATAGCTTCCTGTGCCAACCGGAAGTGCCATAATTGGTGTCTCAGGGGCTGTTTCGAGGGGTTAAAAAAGTCAGATCTTTCCAAAACTTCATATATGTGATTAGGCAACCCCCATGAACTGTAAATCAGTCATTTTTCCCATAAAATTTCAAAGGAAAAATAAATCACACTAAAACACAACTTGGATGGAGGGACGTATTGGGGTGCGTAGAGACAGGCAGTGACTGCAATAGTTAGCTTTGTTCGAGCTAAAAAAGAACCGTCAGACCTAGAGTTCCGAAACTTTAGAATCCTGTTCTAGACCTCCGGTCGATAGTGCGTGGTGAGTTAGGTGGCTCTAGAAGGTTCTCGGACCGAGAAACAGCCTCGTACATTTGCAATGATTTCAATTCATTTTGACCATTACGAAAATGACGCCATTTAGAAAAGTCTCAGAGATGCAAGGCTAGGTGCATTGAAACCGGCTCGGCCCATAGAGACAGATCCCAACGTTTCTGTCCGATAGCTCATTCAAGGACCCCGTAGCAAGGCATGGAAAAAAGTGGATTTTCAGCACCAATTAGGGTTTTACTCGGGCACCGAAGGACCTATCGAGCCGAAACTCGGGATTCGGGGTCGCCTCACATAGGCCTTCACATAATGTCCGAACTGGACCTGCAGCTAAAACGTAACTATGTGTTTTACCTTTTTATTATGTTTTAAACCGAAGGCGCTGTGAATTATGGGCCTGCTCTGACATATGTGATAGTTGGCTTCTAAATGAGTAGGAAAAAGTGGGTTTGGTGTCAATTGATATCAGTTTGGTGTCATAATGACATCTAATTGACTGATGGACACTGACTTGCTAGTTGACTTTTGTACATTTGCAATGTGTTTAAACGGAGATGGACCATCACCAAAATGGCATTCTGAAATCAACACAAAAAATGGCATCACCATAGTCTCCAGACTGTGCCGAGTTCAACGAAATGCCCCGCTTGACCGTAGCTCGTTCTGAGTGCAGCGACCTTGAAAAAAAGAAGGCCCAAAATGCAGCCTGCCCCACAATGTCATTTGATTTTGGGTGGCAGTGAGAGAACCGTTAGGGTGAGAAGCACAATTCGACCTCAGGTACGTTCCTGAGGTCCTCCCGATCCGTGCAAGCCTAACCTTGACCGTGTGGCATTAACCCTTAACAGTTAAAAGAAGGTGTTTACTTCAAACAGTTTGCTTTGACTTCTCTCCCCATAGGAATACATTGCCTGCACCCCTAAATTCAACCCGAAGCCTATGTGGGTTATGAATGCCTTATGTACCTGTCTTCTATGACCGTCCATCAGACCACTATGAGGTCTACCTGTGTCAATTCTAAGCTTCCTGAAGCAACCGGAAGTGGTTAAAATCACCCTAGAAGTGTTTTGAAAAACATAACCATTATGAAAATCACCGTATTCAAACCTGTGTAGATCAGTCAATTCTTAACTTAAAGACATAAAACTCAGGATTCTGTAAGTGGCTATGTCAATCAAGACATGTGTTTACTTATAGCTTCCTGTGCCAACCGGAAGTGCCATAATTGGTGTATCAGGGGCTGTTTCGAGGGGTTAAAAAAGTCTGATCTCTCCAAAATGTCATATGTGTGACTAGGTAACCCTCCTGAACTGTAAATCAGTCATTTCTCCCAACAGATGTCAAAGAAAAGCTCTCACACACACACACACAGCAAGGATGGAGTGAAAAAGTGCGGTGCTGAAAGACACAGAGAGCAGGCAATGGCATTACCATAATCCCTAGGCTGTGCCGAGTTCAACGAGATATCCCACTGATGGACGGTGACTTGCTGGTGACTCTTGTCCATTTGCAATATGTTTAAACAGTGAGGTACCATCACCAAAGTGACATTCTGAAATCAACCCTAACGAGCGACTGAGATTAACCAGAATCACTGCCCAGCCATCCTGAGTTCATCGGGCCAGTCAATTTCACATTCCTGCAGGATTTTTATAGCATGACAAATTCATGATGGTACCTGCCCATTGAACCATATTGCAAATGCACAGTGACTTTGCAAAAGTAAGAAAACATAAACAAATGGACATAATGAAATCACCATATTTTTATTTTGGGGTTACCAGTTGCACAACAATGCACGTGCATTTGCAATATGATTCTATAGTGAAAAAACATCACCAAATGGACATGATGAAATAAACACAACGAGTGATGGAAAGGTACAACTATCACTGCTCGGCCATCCTGTGTTCATCAGGACAGTCAATTTAGCATTTTTGAGCATGTCAAATCTCTAATGGTAAATGCCCATTGAACCATATTGCAAATGTACATGCACTTGCAATATGATTCTATAGTGAAAAAACATCACCCAATTGGACATGATGAAATCAACACAACGAGTGATGGAAAGGTACAACTATCACTGCTCGGCCATCCTGTGTTCATCAGGCCAGTCAATTTTGCATTTTTGAGCATGTCAAATTTCTTATGGTAAATGCCCATTGAACCATATTGCAAAAGTACATGCACTTGCAATATGATTCTATAGTGAAAAAACATCACCAAATGGACATGATGAAATCAACAGAACGAGTGATGGAAAGGTACAACTAATCACTGCTCGGCCATCCTGTGTTCATCAGGCCAGTCAATTTTGCATTTTTGAGCATGTCAAATTTCTTATGGTAAATGCCCATTGAACCATATTGCAAATGTACATGCACTAGCAATATGATTCTATAGTGAAAAAACATCACCAAATGGACATGATGAAATCAACACAACGAGTGATGGAAAGGAACAACTATCACTGCCCGGCCATCCCGAGTTCATCAGGCCAGTCAATTTTGCATTTCTGCAGGATTTTTGAGCATGTCAAATTTCTTATGGTATTTGGCCCCCAAAAAGTTACGTTTGACTTTGACTTTTGACTTCCTATGAAATCATATTGCAAATGGACAAATCATATTCCTTATGCACAAAGTAAAAAAAAAATATGATAATACAATTTTACAAATGTATATTCATACAGTTCTTACACATGATGAATTGACATAAAATCGAAACAATTTCGAAAAACGGTCCAGAAAGCACTTTTTTACGAGGGTGATAAGTTTTTAAAAAAGTTCACATTTTCGACTTTTGACTTCCTATGAAATCATATTGCAAATGGAAAAAACATGTAACTTTTATGCACAAGCAAAAAAAAAATGATGATAATAAAATATGTCTAAAGTATGTTGATACGTTTTTATACATGTGTAATTGACACAAAAATTGAAAGAATTTTGAAAAACGGTCCAGAAAGCACTTTTTTAAGGGTGTGTGAAGTTTTTTATAAAATGTTGACATTTTTGACTTTGACTTTTGACTTCCTATGAAATCATATTGCAAATGGACAAAACATATTTCTTATGCGCATGTAAAAAAAAATGATGCTAATAAAATTGGACAAAAGTATATTCATACAGTTCTTACACATGTGTAATTGACAAAAAAATCGAAAGAATTTCGAAAAACGGTCCAGAAAGCACTTTTTTAAGGGGTGATAATTCTTGACAAAAAAATGTTGCTTTTGGATGTTGACTAGAGCTCCATTTCCAATAATATTTTTTAATTTGTTTTTTTATTTTTAATTTTTTAAATTTTTTATTTCACCTTTATTTAACCAGGTAGGCTAGTTGAGAACAAGTTCTCATTTGCAACTGCGACCTGGCCAAGATAAAGCATAGCAGTGTGAGCATACAACAAAGAGTTACACATGGAGTAAACAATTAACAAGTCAATAACACAGTAGAAAACAAAGGGGGGGTCTATATACAATGTGTGCAAAAGGCATGAGGAGGTAGGCAAATAATTACAATTTTGCAGATTAACACTGGAGTGATAAAAGATCAGATGGTCATGTACAGGTAGAGATATTGGTGTGCAGAAGAGCAGAAAAGTAAATAAATAAAAACAGTATGGGGATGAGGTAGGTGAAAAGGGTGGGCTATTTACCAATAGACTATGTACAGCTGCAGCGATCGGTTAGCTGCTCAGATAGCTGATGTTTGAAGTTGGTGAGGGAGATAAAAGTCTCCAACTTCAGCGATTTTTGCAATTCGTTCCAGTCACAGGCAGCAGAGTACTGGAACGAAAGGCGGCCAATGAGGTGTTGGCTTTAGGGATGATCAGTGAGATACACCTGCTGGAGCGCGTGCTACGGATGGGTGTTGCCATCGTGACCAGTGAGCTGAGATAAGGCGGAGCTTTACCTAGCATAGACTTGTAGATGACCTGGAGCCAGTGGGTCTGGCGACGAATATGTAGCGAGGGCCAGCCGACTAGAGCATACAAGTCGCAGTGGTGGGTGGTATAAGGTGCTTTAGTGACAAAACGGATGGCACTGTGATAGACTGCATCCAGTTTGCTGAGTAGAGTGTTGGAAGCCATTTTGTAGATGACATCGCCGAAGTCGAGGATCGGTAGGATAGTCAGTTTTACTAGGGTAAGCTTGGCGGCTTGAGTGAAGGAGGCTTTGTTGCGGAATAGAAAGCCGACTCTTGATTTGATTTTCGATTGGAGATGTTTGATATGAGTCTGGAAGGAGAGTTTGCAGTCTAGCCAGACACCTAGGTACTTATAGACGTCCACATATTCTAGGTCGGAACCATCCAGGGTGGTGATGCTAGTCGGGCATGCAGGTGCAGGCAGCGACCGGTTGAAAAGCATGCATTTGGTTTTACTAGCGTTTAAGAGCAGTTGGAGGCCACGGAAGGAGTGTTGTATGGTATTGAAGCTTGTTTGGAGGTTAGATAGCACAGTGTCCAAAGACGGGCCGAAAGTATATAGAATGGTGTCGTCTGCGTAGAGGTGGATCAGGGAATCGCCCGCAGCAAGAGCAACATCATTGATATACACAGAGAAAAGAGTCGGCCCGAGAATTGAACCCTGTGGCACCCCCATAGAGACTGCCAGAGGACCGGACAGCATGCCCTCCGATTTGACACACTGAACTCTGTCTGCAAAGTAATTGGTGAACCAGGCAAGGCAGTCATCCGAAAAACCGAGGCTACTGAGTCTGCCGATAAGAATATGGTGATATTCAGAGTCGAAAGCCTTGGCAAGGTCGATGAAGACGGCTGCACAGTACTGTCTTTTATCGATGGCGGTTATGATGTCGTTTAGTACCTTGAGTGTGGCTGAGGTGCACCCATGACCGGCTCGGAAACCAGATTGCACAGCGGAGAAGGTACGGTGGGATTCGAGATGGTCAGTGACCTGTTTGTTGACTTGGCTTTCGAAGACCTTAGATAGGCAGGGCAGGATGGATATAGGTCTGTAACAGTTTGGGTCCAGGGTGTCTCCCCCTTTGAAGAGGGGGATGACTGCGGCAGCTTTCCAATCCTTGGGGATCTCAGACGAGATGAAAGAGAGGTTGAACAGGCTGGTAATAGGGGTTGCGACAATGGTGGCAGATAGTTTCAGAAATAGAGGGTCCAGATTGTCAAGCCCAGCTGATTTGTACGGGTCCAGGTTTTGCAGCTCTTTCAGAACATCTGCTATCTGGATTTGGGTAAAGGAGAACCTGGAGAGGCTTGGGCGAGGAGCTGCGGGGGGGCGGAGCTGTTGGCCGAGGTTGAAGTAGCCAGGCGGAAGGCATGGCCAGCCGTTGAGAAATGCTTATTGAAGTTTTCGATAATCATGGATTTATCAGTGGTGACCGTGTTACCTAGCCTCAGTGCAGTGGGCAGCTGGGAGGAGGTGCTCTTGTTCTCCATGGACTTCACAGTGTCCCAGAACTTTTTGGAGTTGGAGCTACAGGATGCAAACTTCTGCCTGAAGAAGCTGGCCTTAGCTTTCCTGACTGACTGCGTGTATTGGTTCCGGACTTCCCTGAACAGTTGCATATCACGGGGACTATTCGATGCTATTGCAGTCCGCCACAGGATGTTTTTGTGCTGGTCGAGGGCAGTCAGGTCTGGGGTGAACCAAGGGCTGTATCTGTTCTTAGTTCTGCATTTTTTGAACGGAGCATGCTTATCTAAAATGGTGAGGAAGTTACTTTTAAAGAATGACCAGGCATCCTCAACTGACGGGATGAGGTCAATGTCCTTCCAGGATACCCGGGCCAGGTCGATTAGAAAGGCCTGCTCACAGAAGTGTTTTAGGGAGCGTTTGACAGTGATGAGGGGTGGTCGTTTGACTGCGGCTCCGTAGCGGATACAGGCAATGAGGCAGTGATCGCTGAGATCCTGGTTGAAGACAGCGGAGGTGTATTTGGAGGGCCAGTTGGTCAGGATGACGTCTATGAGGGTGCCCTTGTTTACAGAGTTAGGGTTGTACCTGGTGGGTTCCTTGATGATTTGTGTGAGATTGAGGGCATCTAGCTTAGATTGTAGGACTGGCGGGGTGTTAAGCATATCCCAGTTTAGGTCGCCTAACAGAACAAACTCTGAAGCTAGATGGGGGGCGATCAATTCACAAATGGTGTCCAGGGCACAGCTGGAAGCTGAGGGGGGTCGGTAGCAGGCGGCAACCGTGAGAGACTTATTTCTGGATTCAGACACAGCAAGGACATCAGGGTTAGCAGAGTGTGCTAAAGCAGTGAGTAAGACAAACTTAGGGAGGAGGCTTCTGATGTTGACATGCATGAAACCAAGGCTTTTTCGAACACAGAAGTCAACAAATGAGGGTGCCTGGGGACATGCAGGGCCTGGGTTTACCTCCACATCACCCGCGGAACAGAGAAGGAGTAGTATGAGGGTGCGGCTAAAGGCTATCAAAACTGGTCGCCTAGAGCGTTGGGGACAGAGAATAAGAGGAGCAGGTTTCTGGGCATGGTAGAATATATTCAGGGCATAATGCGCAGACAGGGGTATGGTGGGGTGCGGGTACAGCGGAGGTAAGCCCAGGCACTGGGTGATGATGAGAGAGGTTGTATCTCTGGACATGCTGGTAGTAATGGGTGAGGTCACCGCATGTGTGGGAGGTGGGACAAAGGAGTTATCAGGGGTATGAAGAGTGGAACTAGGGGCTCCATTGTGAACTAAAACAATGATAACTAACCTGAACAACAGTATACAAGGCATATTGAGATTTGAGAGAGACATACAGCGAGGCATACAGTAATCACAGGTGTTGAATTGGGAAAGCTAGCTAAAACAGTAGGTGAGACAACAGCTAATCAGCTAGCACAACAACAGCAGGTAAAATGGCGTAGACTAGGCAACGGGGCCAACAGATAAAACAAACAAGCAGAATGGAGTACCGTGATTTATGGACAGTCCAGCGTGCATCAGCTATGTAGCCAAGAGATCAGTGTCCAGGGGGCAGCGGTGGATGGGGAAGGGAAGCTGGACTGGCGAGTGTTATCCAGGTAAAAAAAAACGAACAATGACTAAATAGCTTGTAGCTAGTTAGCTGGTTAGCTTCTGGAGGTCCTTGAGTGTGTTCTAAAAATAAATAAAAAATAATAGCGATTCCGTATCACATTGGGTGAGGCAGGTTTCCGGAAGGTATAAACAAATTAAAAGTCAAAAGAGATAGAAAGTAAATATGGGTCCGGTGGGCGTTTGGGACGCGGCGATTCAGGCGGTTAGCAGGCCTGTGCTAACAAGCTAACAGTTTGTAGGCCCGGGCTAGACAAGGTAGCAGTTAGCGGACCGGAGCTGGACAAGCTAGCAGTTAGCAGGCCGAATTAGCAAGCAGGGAGATAGCGAGGGCTAGAGAGTTAGCCTTTGGGGGACGTCGCGATGGGGTGAGTCTGTTTATTCCTCTTCATGCGGTGACATCGATAGACCGGTCGTGGGCCCGGGTATTGTAGCTCAGGAGTATGCTACGGTGGTAGCGCAGGCCGGGCTAGCTTCAAGCTAAGTGGGTGGAAACGCTAGCCAGGGGTAATCATCCGGGGTTGCGGTTTAGCTAGATAGCTAGTTGTGAAGATCCAGCGTATTTGGAAGCTTAGGTTTAGCAAAATGTTTTTAAAGGGATAGCTATGTAAAAAACGAAAAATATGTAAAAAACGAAAAATAAACAAAATATAAACAAAATATACAGGGACACGACACGACAGGACGACTTACTGCTACGCCATCTTGGATTAATCGATGAATATGAAAAACCACAGTGGAGCGCACTTGGATTTTTTAAGTGTTACAACTGGCAATTGCCATATGGCATTTGCAATCAACTTTGCATGAATCAACGCCGAATTGGGTGGTATTGACCAATGTGTATATGGTTTGTCCGATGCCAATGATTTGCCATTCATTTTTGTCCACTTCAGGGGGGACTTCCCTTACTGAAATCAATACTTCGGGCTGGCAATGTTGCGTGCCCTTAGCTCTTCCAACTCACTGGTTTTGTCTACTCACTGGGTTTGTCTGATGATTTAATGGCTTTGAGTAAGCTTTGACCTTAAATTCCAACCTAAAACCATTTCACTTGTTAACTTCATCACTAACCTCTAGCTCTAGTACCCAACCCCTAACCCACACCCACTTTTTATGTTGCTCATTCATACACACAAAGTAAGTTAATGATAAAATTCATGAAATGCAAACTTGATCGAAATATGAATATACAGTTGAAGTCGGAAGTTTACATAAAACAGCCAAATACATTTAAACTCAGTTTTTCACATTAACTGACATTTAATCATAGTCAAAATTCCCTGTCTATGGTCAGTTACGATCACCACTTTATTTTATGAATGTGAAATGTCAGAATAATAGTAGAGATAATGATTTATTTTAGCTTTTATTTTTTTCATCACATCCCCACTGGGTCAGAAGTTTACATACACCCAATTAGTATTTGGTAGCATTGCCTTTAAACTGTTTAACATTTCGGGTAGTCTTCCACAAGTCTTCCACAAACAATAAGTTGGGTGAATTTTGGCCCATTCCTCCTGACAGAGCTGGTGTAACTGAGTCAGGTTTGTAAGCCTCCTTGCTCGCACACGCTTTTTCAGTTATTAATTTCATTTCAGCCATTTTGCCACAACTTTGGAAGTATGCTTGGGGTCAATGTCCATTTGGAAGACCCATTTGCGATCAAGCTTTAACTTCCTGATGTCTTGAGATGTTGCTTCAATATATCCACATAATTTCCTACCTCCTCATGAAGCCATCTATTTTGTGAAGTGCACCAGACCCTCCTGCAGCAAAGCACCCTGACAACATGATGCTGCCGCCCCCACGCTTCACTGTTGGGATGGAGTACTTTGGCTTTGCAAGCCTCCCCCTTTTTCATCCAAACATAACAATGGTCATTATGGCCAAACAGTTCTATTTTTGTTTCATCAGACCAGAGGACATTTCTTCAAAAAGTTTGATCTTTGTCCCGATGTGCAGTTGCAAAGCGTAGTCTGGCTTTTTTTATGGCGGTTTTGGAGCAGTGGCTTATTCCTTGCTGAGCGGCCTTTCAGGTTATGTCGATATAGGACTCATTTACTGTGGATATTGATACTTTTGCACCTGCTTCCTCCACCATCTTCACAAGGTCAATTGCTGTTTTTCTGGGATTGATTTGCACTTTTCACACCAAAGTACGTTCATCTCTAGGAGACAGAACGCGTCTCCTTCCTGAGCGGTATGACAGCTGCGTGGTCCCATGGTGTTTATACTTGCGTACTATTGTTTGGAACGTGGTACCTTCAGGAGTTTGGACATTTCTCCCAAGGATGAACCAGACCTGTGGAGGTCTACAATTATTTTTCTGAGGTCTTGGCTGATTTATTTAGATTTTCCCATGATGTCAAGCAAAGAGGCACTTAGTTTGAAGGTAGGCCTTTCAAATATAATCTACAGGTACACCTCCAATTGACTCAAACTATGTCAATGTAACGTGCAATGAGTGAAGAGGTGTGGAGTCAGGCACAGAGAGCAAAAGGATGTGGGAAAAAACACGCTTTAAGGTCCAGGAAAAATAACATGAACAAAAGTAGGAAAACAAATGAACAGAAATATTAACGGACAGAGCGAAACACAAAATGCAAACAAAATACACACGAAATAGAAGCGGGCTGAACAAACTTAAATAACCCCACCCTAACAACCAAACAAGAAATAGGTGATACCAATTAGACAAACCAAACGAACACAGAACAAAGGATTGGTGATAGCTAGTAGACCGGTGACGACGACCGGTGAGCGCCACCCGAACAAGAAAGGGAGTCACCTTCGGTAATATTCGTGACAGTACCCCCCCCCGACACGCAGCTTCCGCAGCGCGCCGACGCCGGACGATCCGGACAGAGGCGATGGAACTCTCTCAACATAGATGGATCTAGAATATCCCCCACCGGAACCCAGCACCTCTCCTCTGGACCGCACCCCTCCCAGTCAACGAGGTACTGCAAGCCCTTCACCCGGCGTCTCGAGTCCAGAATAGCTCGTATAGTGTACGCCGGGGACCCCTCGATGTCCAGAGGGGGCGGAGGGACCTCCGGAACCTCACCTTCCTGCATGGGACCAGCTACCACCGGCCTGAGAAGAGACACATGAAACGAGGGGTTAATACGATAATACGAAGGAAGTAATAATCGATAACAAACCTCGTTTTATTCTCCTCAGGACTTTAAATGGCCCTATACACTGCGGACCCAGCTTCCGGCAGGGCAAGCGGAGGGGCAGGTTTCGGGTCGAGAGCCAGACCCTGTCCCCAGGTCCAAACACGGGGGCCTTCACTGCGGTGACGGTCAGCGCTCTTCTTCTGCCTTACACTCGCTTGGCGTAATGACTCTTGGACAGCCCTCCAGGTCTCCTTAGAGCGCTGCACCCACTCCTCCACCGCAGGAGCCTCAGGCTGGTTCTGATGCCAAGGTGCCAGGACCGGCTGGTACCCCAACACGCACTCAAATGGTGACATGTTGGTAGAGGAGTGGCTTAGTGAGTTCTGGGCCATTTCTGCCCAGGGAATGTATCTCGCCCACTCCCCTGGCCGGTCCTGGCAATACGACCGCAGAAACCTGCCCACCTCCTGGTTCACTCTCTCCACCTGCCCATTACTTTCCGGGTGATACCCTGAGGTCAGGCTGACCGAGACCCCCAGACGTTCCATAAATGCCCTCCATACACGGGAGGTAAACTGGGGGCCCCGATCAGAAACTATATCCTCGGGCACCCCGTAGTGCCGGAAGACATGGGTGAAAAGAGCTTCCGCAGTCTGTAGGGCCGTAGGGAGACCGGGCAATGGGATAAGACGGCAGGACTTAGAGAACCGATCCACAACGACCAGGATCGTTGTGTTACCCTGAGAGGGGGGAAGGTCAGTAAGAAAATCCACCGATAGATGGGTCCACGGCCGTTGTGGAACGGGGAGAGGTTGTAATTTACTTCAAATTTTCTTGTTATTTACCTCGTGGTAGGTGCCTAGGAGCCTTACTCTGGGCGCACACCGAACAGGAGGAGACAAGGAATCGCACATCCCTCACCAAAGTGGGCCACCTGTACTTCCTCCGAAGACCTCGCACTGTCCTAGAAATACCTGGGTGACCCGAAGAGGGTAGACTATGAGCCCATCGAATCAATTGATCACGAACAGCGAGCGGCACGTACCTACGACCCTCCGGACACTGTGGAGGCGCAGGTTCCACCCTTAGCGCCCGCTCGATGTCCGCGTTCACCTCCCATACTACTGGTGCCACCAGCTTAGCTGCCGGAATGATGGGAGTAGGATCGATGGACCTGTCCTCAGTGTCATAGAGTCGTGACAGCGCGTCGGCCTTAGTGTTGAGGGAACCTGGTCGATACGAGATAGTAAAACTAAATCTGGTGAAATACATGGCCCACCTTGCCTGACGAGGATTCAGTCTCCTAGCTGATCGGATATACTCCAGGTTAAGGTGGTCAGTCCAGATAAGGAAAGGGTGCTTAGCCCCCTCAAGCCAGTGTCTCCACACCTTCAGGGCCTCAACCATAGCCAACAACTGTCCCCCACATCATAATTCCACTCCGCTGGCCCGAGCTTCTTCGAAAAAAAGGCACAGGGGCGGAGCTTCGGTGGCACACCCGAACGCTGTGAGAGCACCACTCCAACCCCAGCCTCGGATGCATTCACCTCTACTATAAACGCCAAAGAAGAGTCCGGATGCGCCAACACCGGCGCCTCAGTGAACATCGCCTTCAACCTACGAAAAGCTCCGTCCGCCTCTGCTGACCACTGCAAACGCACCGGCCTCCCCTTCAGCAGTGAGGTAATAGGAGCTGCTACCTGACCAAAACCCCGGATAAACCTCCGGTAGTAATTGGCAAACCCTAAGAACCGCTGCACCTCCTTTACCGTGGTCGGAGTTGGCCAATTACGCACGGCCTTTACGCGGTCACCCTCCATTACCAACCCAGAGCTGGAAATGCGATAACCCAGGAAGGAAACTGATCGAAACTCACATTTCTCCGCCTTCACGTACAGGTCATGCTCCAGCAGTCGTCTAAGAACTTTGCGCACCAGAGACACATGTGCAGTGCGTGTAGTGGAGTAGATCAAAATATTGTCAATATACACCACTACACCCTGTCCGTGCAGGTCTCTGAGAATCTCATCCACGAAGGATTGAAATATAGCTGGAGCATTCTTTAACCCGTATGGCATGACGAGGTACTCATAATGGCCAGATGTAGTGCTAAATGTAGTTTTCCATTCATCTCCCTCCCGAATACGCGACAGATTATACGCACTCCTGAGATCCAGTTTCGTGAAGAACTGCGCTCCGTGAAATGATTCCACTGCCGTAGCAATGAGAGGTAGTGGGTAACTAAAACCTACCGTGATGGAATTTAGACCTCTATAATCAATACACGGATGCAAACCACCATCCTTTTTCTTCACAAAAAAGAAACTCGAGGAGACAGGTGACATGGAGGGCCGAATGTACCCCTGTCCCAGAGCCTCGGTGATATATGTTTCCATAGCCACCGTCTCCTCCTGGGATAAAGGATACACATGACTCCTGGGGAGTGCAGCGTTTACCTGGAGGTTTATCACGCAATTCCCCTGACGATGGGGTGGTAATTGGATCGCCTTCTTTTTACTGAAAGCGATAGCCAAATCGTCATACTCAGCTGGAATGCGCACTGTGGAAATCTGGTCTGGACTCTCCACCGTTGTTGCACCGATGGAAACCCCTACAAACCTGCCTGAACACTCATCAGACCACCCCTGGAGAGTTCCCTGTTTCCACGAAATCGTAGGATTGTGAATAGCTAGCCAGGGAATCCCCTGCACCACCGGAAACGCAGGTGAATCGATAAGGAACAGACTAATTCGCTCCTTGTGATTCCCCTGCGTAATCATCTCCAACGGAATTGTGGCTTTCCTCACCAGCCCTGACCCTAATGGTCGACTATCTAAAGAGTGCACGGGAAAAGGGGGGTCTACTTTTACTAACGGAATCATCAACCTCTGAGCGAGTCCGCGATCTATAAAGTTCCCAGCTGCACCTGAATCTACCAGTGCCTTATGCTTGAGAGAGGGAGAATAATTAAGGAAACAAATTAATAAGAACATGTGACCAACAGGAAACTCTGGGAGAGTGTGGTGCTTACTCACCTGGGGTAACCGAGGAGTGTTCTGCCTGCCTGTCACGACTTCTACCGAAGGTAACTCCTCTCCCTGTTCAGGCGGCGCTCGGCGCTCGGCGTCGCCGGTCTGCCGGTCTACTAGCCGCTACCGATCCCTTTTTCATTTTCTGGTTGTTTTGTCTGTGTTCCTTTTCACACCTGGTTTTCATTGCTTTGATTTCTGTGGGTATATAGGGCACCTGTTACCTGCCGTAATTCGTGCAGGATTAGACTTGTGTGCATTGCGCTCGATTGTATTTGATGTTTGTTGTTTTTTCGCTATTACGCACGTGTATGTAAAGTGTCGGAACTGTGTTTGTTCCTCCGTGCGTTTGCACGAGTTTCTGATTATTCAAGAGCGTATTTTTTATTTTTTTGTCTGTGCCGTTTTGGTATTGCTGGACTATATTATTAAACACGCTTCTCAGACATCCCTGCTCTCTCCTGCGCCTGACTCCTACACCTCTCACCAAGACGCATGTTATCACACTGCCTTCTCGACTCCCAGATGAATTCCTCCAGCACCGACCAGACGTGTGCCCTCTCCGGCCACAACTGGTACAGGAGGAGCCTCCTCCTCCGATCTCCCTAGAGATCGGGATAGGAGCGGGAGGGTCAGGAGGTAGAACTGACAGGACCCTTTCAGAACGTCCGCGAGCAGCTAGCAGATGGTCCAACCGGATCGACAGGTCTATCAGTCCATCCAGGCTAAGTGTAGTGTCCCGACAAGCCAGCTCCCTGCGAACATCCTCTCTCAGGCTACACCGGTAATGGTCTATCAGGGCCCTGTCGTTCCACCCTGCTCCAGCGGCCAAGATCCGGAACTCCAGCGCGATGTTCTGCGCGCTCCTCGTCCCGTGCCTGAGATGGAACAACCTCCGGGTAATTGCCCTTCGCTGAGTCGGGCCCGTTCCAGACCGCATTGGCCCACTCAAGGGCTCTACCCGTAAGGCATGTGATGAGGACACACACGCTCTCCTCGTCCGAGGGAGCCGGCCGAACGGTGGCCAGGTAGAGTTCTAGTTGAAGCAGGAATCCCTGGCACCCCGTCGCTGCTCCATCGTACTCCCACGGAGGCGTAATGCGCAGAGCGCTGGAACCGGATCCCGATGGGGGAGATGGTAGAGTTGCTGGTGGGAGGGTCGGTGGGGTAGTAGGGAGACCATTCCTCTCCCAACGATCCATCCTCTCCATCATTTGATCCATTGCTGATCCGAGGCGATGGAGGATGGACGTGTGATGAAGGACTCTCTCCTCCATCGTGGGAAGAGGAGTGGTCGCAGCTCCTGCTGACTCCATATAAAGGTGCGGGCTTCTGTCACGTGCAATGAGTGAAGAGGTGTGGAGTCAGGCGCAGAGAGCAAAAGGATGTGGGAAAAAACAAGCTTTAATGTCCAGGAAAAATAACATGAACAAAAGTAGGATTTTTTTTTTACAGAAATATTAACGGACAGCGCGAAACCCAAAATGCAAACAAAATACACTCTAACACAAAACAGACGAACAAGCCCGCACGAAACAGAAGCGGGCTGAACAAACTTAAATAACCCCACCCTAACAACCAAACAAGAAACAGGTGATACCAATTAGACAAAACCAAACGAACACAGAACAAATGATCGGTGATAGCTAGTAGACTGGTGACGACGACCGCCGAGCGCCACCCGAACAAGAAAGGGAGTCACCTTCGGTGATATTCGTGACAGTCAATTAGCCTATCAGAAGCTTCTAAAGCCAAGACCTCATTTTCTGGAATGTTCTAAGCTGTTGAAATGCTGTCAATTTAGTGTATGTAAACTTCTGACCAACTGTAATTGTGATACAGTGAATTATAAGTGAAATAATCTGTCTGTAAACAATTGTTGTAAAAATTACTTGTGTCATGCACACAGTAGATGTCCTAACAGACTTGCCAAAGCTATAGTTTGTTAACAAGAAATTTGTGGAGTGGTTGAAAAACGAGTTTTAATGACTCCAACCTAAGTGTATGTAAACTTTCGACTTCAACTGTATCTTAAAGATCAGTGTTGTGTAATATTTGGCCATTAATGCTGTTTCCTCTCTATAGTGGAGGTTGAGCCCGCATAGAAGTGAACAGCTTCATTTTCTTGAGAGGCTGACTACCCACAGAACTGTAAAATTGGTCTCAAAAATGGTATTGATCCAGCCACTCAAAGCAGCACAGTTGTGACTCTCAAACATCTCTGTGTGATAGTTCCTCTGTGCTATCCTGCTGCTGTTCTCTGAACCACGACTCCAGACCCTCACGGCATCACAAGCCCTTAACCAACAATGTGGTTTTAAGAAAAATGTCTCAGTGTTAAGTAAAAATAGATAAGTAAAAAATAAAATAGTGAATAACTAATAATTAAAGAGAAGCGGTAAAATAACAGTATCAAGGCTATATATACAGGGGGATCCGGTACAGAGTCAACGTGGAGGGGCACAAGTATTTGAGGTAATATATACATGTAGGTAGAGTTAAAGTGACTATGCACAGATAATAAACAAAGAGAAGCAGCAGCGTAAAAGAGGGTTGGGGTGGGGGGAGGGGCACAGCAAATATTCTGAGTAGCCATGTGATTAGCTGTTCAGGAGTCTTATGGCAGGCAGTGATGCAACCTGCTCTCGATGGTGCAGCTGTAGATCATTTTGAGGATCTGAGGACCCATTGTAAATCTTTTCAGTCTCCTTGAAGGGGAATAGGCTTTGTTGTGCCCTCTTCAAGACTGTCTTGGAGTTCCTGACTGATGAAAACCATGATAGTTTGATGCTGATGTGGACACCAAGGAACTTGAGCTCTCAACCTGCTCCACTACAACCCCGTCGATGAGAATGGGGGCATGCTCAGTCCTCCTTTTACTGTAGTCCAAAATCATCTCCTTTGTATTGATAATGTTGAGGGAGAGGTTGTTATCCTGGATCCAAACGGCAAGGTCTCTGACCTCCTCCCTATAGGCTGTCTCATTGTTGTCCGTGATCAGGCATACCACTGTCGTGTCATCGGGAAACTTAATGATGGTGTTGGAGTTGTGCCTGGTCCTGCAGTCATGGGTGAACAGGGAGTAGAGGAGGGGACTGAGCATGCAACCCTGAGGGGCCCCTTGTTGAGGATCAGCGTGGCAGATGTGTTGTTACCTAGCCTTACTACCTGGGGGCAGCCCGTCAGGAAGTCCAGGATCCAGTTGCAGAGGGAAGTGTTTAGTCCCAGGGTCCTTAGCTTATTGATGAGCTTTGAGGGCACTATGGTATTGAACGCTGAGCTGTAGTCAATGAATAGCATTCTCACGTAAGTTTACCTTTTGTCCAGGTGGGAAAGGGCAGTGTGGACTGCAATAGAGATTGCATTCGATCTTAGTCCTGTATTGATGCTTTGCCTGTTTGATGGTTTGTCGGAGGGCACAGCAGGATGTCTTATCAACACCCGGGTTAGAGTCCCACTCCTTGAAGCTCTACCCTTTAGCTCAGTGCGGATGTTGCCTGTAATCCATGGCTTCTGGTTGGGGTATGTATGTACGGTCAATGTGGGGACGACATCATCAATGCACTCATTGATAAAGCCAGTGACTGATGTGGTGTACTCCTCAATGCCACGCGGAAGAATCCCGGAACATATTCCAGTCTGTGCAAGCTAAGCAGTCCTGTAGCTTAGCATCTGTGTCATCTGACCAATTCTTTATTGACTGAGTCACTGGTGCTTCCTGCTTTAGTTTTTGTGTGTAAGCTGGAATCAGGGGGATAGAATTGTGGTCAGATTTGCCAAATGGAGGTGAGGGAGAGCTTTGTAAGCTTCTCTGTGTGTGGAGTAAAGGTGGTCTAGAGTTTTTTTTCCCTCTGGTTGCACATTTAACATGCTGGTTTAAGTCCCCAGCCTCCAAGAGTGCCGCCTCTGGATGAGCATTTTCCGGTTTGCTTATGGCCTTATATAGCTCATTGAGTATGGTCTTAGTGCCAGCATCGGTTTGTGGTGGTAAATAGACAGCTACGAAAAATATAGATGAAAAAAATTTGGTAAATAGTGCGGTCTACAGCTTATCATGAGATACTCTACCTCAGGTGAGCAAAACCTTGAGACTTGCCTAATATTAGATTTCTTGCACCAGCTGTTGTTTGCAAATATACACAGACCGCCACCACTTGTCTTACTGGAGGCGGCTGTTCTATCTTGCCAATGCAGCGTAAACCCTGCCATCTGTATGTTATCCGTGTTGTCGTTCAGCCACAACTCGGGGGAAACATAAGATATTACAGTTTCTAATGTTCTGTTGGTGGGATATTTGTGATCATCGCTTGCCTATTTGGTTATCCAGCGATTGTACATTGGCTAATAGGACTGATGGTAGAGGTAGCTTACCCACAAGCCGTCATATCCTTACAAGGCACCCCGGCCTACGTCCCCGATATCTCTGTCTCTTTCTCCTGCGAATGACAGGGATGAGGGCCTTGTCGGGTGTCTGAACTAAATCCTTTGCATCCGACTTGTTGAAGAAAAAAATCTTTGTCCAGTACGCGGTGAGTAATCGCTGTTCTGATATCCAGAAGCTCTTTTCAGTCATAAGAGATGTGATGGAAACATGACGTACAAAAATAAGTTACAAATAATGCAAGAAAATACACACAATAGCACAATTGGTTCGGAGCCCATAAAACTAACACCATCTTTTCCGGGGCCATTATTAGAATTTCTGTCTGCATTCATCTAGGATTGATCTCACGTAGCCCAACTGTCCCGTACAAAACAATCTGAAATATTTTGCGCTGGTATTGTGCAAGTTCTCTCAGTCATGAGCAATGGATGAAGATTGAAATTCAAATATCAGAAGCAGAATGTCCTGTCTGCTATCGTGATGGTGTCGGAGCAGCAGACATGGCATGATTTAATATTCGTCCATTGAAACAAACTGATATTTTCGAGGAAGAACATAACAACTGTAATGCTAATTTGAGTGGACATGGGATTACACGAGTTGGACACATGCAGACAATTATACCCCTGCGAAGGTATGCTGGCTTCAGGAAATCCCACATGAGTGCTTGCACTCAGCTTCCATCAATAATATTGAGTTGTGTAATCGTAAAAATAAACATGGGACTGTCTTGTCGCCTTGGCTACGTCTCCACAGGGTCACCTTGGAGGAAGCGGAGAAGAGGGGATGGTCCCTACGCATATATCCACCTAGGCTGGGATGTAATGGGATGGTAGATGTGTGGAATGAGGCCGACAGTGCAACCTGTTCTTGCGGACAATGACTGATTGCCTGGGGAATGCAACCATACATGTTGCATTACTGCTACATAATTGACTTTAGTGGCAGACAAGATCCTCAAGGGCTAACGGGTTATCCACAATATCACTTTTTTTGTGCAGAAAGCAACATTCTTATGAGGATGTTCATGTCAAGACGTCCCAATATGCATATCAAAAGGTAAAAAACGTCAAGTGTAGAGTAGCATCTGTCAGAGGACAACACTCTCACTAAACCCAGGGCCCTCTTCAATTAAAAACTGTAACCTGTAAGTCAATGATTGTTCTCCCTGTGTTACGAGAATTCAAGTTTATATTGTCCTGCTGTTCATGCTTTATTTGTTTCACCTTGTAGACATGGTTTTGGTGAGTACATTCATCGAAATGTGCAACAAGCACTAAATCATTTATACGGAACATAGCCTACTACAAGATTAATTGAATTTGGCCCACAGTTCTGCATGTTCTCTTAAACTTGAAAAGCTAACACTTGTAAACCCTTATGAAGGTCTACTGACCAAAATATTGTTTTGAAGTGATGCCAGCCAGTGTGCAGGAGTTTCTGTTTTAAGTTATTCAGTGTGCTTCGCCAAACACCTCAAGTTGTGACAACTTTTCCTTCTCTAACTCATTAAAACACTTGAAAATGTGAAAAGTTGTGATAAACAACATAACACACAGGGAATATAACCCCACTGGAGGCAATTTAGTTAGTAGCTAACACTCCAGGCATATACAGTGAGTATACCAAACACTAGGAACACACCCCCCTCGCCTTCAGAACAGTCTCAATTCGTCAGAGCATGGATCAACAGGGATGTAGGCCCATGTTGACTCCAATGCTTCTCACAGTTGTGTGAAGTTGGCTGGATGTCCTTTGGGTGGTGGACCATTCTTGAATCACTGTTGGAGACTGTTGAGTGTGAAAAACCCAGCAGCGTTGCAGTTCTTGGCACCTGGCATCTTCTACCATACCCCTTTCAAAGGCACTGAAATCTTTTGTCCTTCCCATTCACCCTCGGAATGGCACACATACACAATCCATGTCTCAAATGTATCAAAGCTTAAAAATCCTTCTTCTAACCTGTCTCCTCCCCTTCACCTACACTGATTGAATTGAGTTTAACAAGTGACATCAAGAAGGGATCATAGCTTTCACCTGAATTAACCTGTTCAGTCTATGTCATGGAAAGAGCAGGTGTTCTTAATGTGTTGTACAGTCAGAGTATTCCTCCAGTCTATCAGAAAACAAAGAGTTTCTTACCATGACGGATTGTCACACACAGGCGTTCAGTGACTCGACAGAGACAGCCTACCACTGTGTCACTCTCAGTGGTTAACGGTCCCCTCAAGGGATGTGACAGGAATACTAGTTGAATGTCCAGCCTGACCCTTGGTCGCATATGAGCATCCCCACGGAAACACTAACACAAACACTGTCATCAAATGATCAGAGTACTAGAGAAATCTTTTAAATCCTTGTGGCAGTTTTGTTGTCTCTAATATCTGTGTCAAATGGGCAAATGATGTCCGCCATATCGTGCATTCATGACTTAAATAAATAAAAAATATTCCCCCTGTGTGACAAAGGACGATGGTTCCTCCATGGAGACACACGGACAAACACATCTGTATAATGTGTAGTGTATTCCAGTCCTATAAACTGAAGTACCCTGGGATTCCACGGTGCCACACGACCCAGCAGTAGACATAAGGAGTTATTGAACAGTTTTTGTTCTGAAAAAGCCTTGGTGCTTTCTGAGCATCCTGAGACCTAACAAGGAGTGTGCAACTTAATGCTGCCGCTTTGTGACACACACACTGGTCAAGGTCACTGACAGTTGATGTTTCGTTGCCTCAGCTATTGACATAATCATTTCCAGGAATGAACTGGAGACTTTATATTGCTGAACGTCTCAATAACTCATAGTATAGACACTGTCTGTGTTGCATCAATATGCCTCTATTCATTGAATGTGTTGGGTTAGTTTCATAAAGCACGTGGAGTCTCCTACACACCCATTAGCCACGATCCATAAGAGGAGGAGAGGCATTGAGAGACTTTACAAGGCCCTAATGTCCAGCATGCTGCCATGCAAACCTGATGAGACTGAGTGTGAGCTGTGTGACATGGTAGTGATGAGAGATGAGGCTGTGGAGATCAACTGCAGGGGTCACACACAAATCTGTCAGGGCATTTGTTAGAGCCTGCCCTGTTCCGTAATCCCCTCTGGTTGAGACCCCTATCTCTCTCTTCTCTCCCTCCAAGGATTCACCACCGAGAGATGCCTCCCTCCCTCCCATGGATTTCACATGGATTCACAGAGAAGGTCACAAGAGGAATTTCAGTGGAAAGTATATGGCAGGTGGGGATTTTCCATTACACCTCCATTACGACTGACATAACCCGAGAGAAAGGCTGGGATGGAAGAGCTGCACCGTCACAGGAAAAGTGGGGAAAACAGCTGCTTATATGCTACAGCTAGATAGAGACGACGGAAACACACATACACACGCAAGCACGCACCCACGCACACACACACACACACACACACACACACACACACACACACACACACACACTTAATGTAGGGTTCATACACCAACCAACAAAGTGAGATAAACAAGCTACATCATGACTGTTGGCCTCTGAACAGTATGTTTTTATCTCAGAGAAGCAAAACAAACTGAGCTAGAGAAAATAACACTCATTGCCCTTGTCAAATGAAAACTAACAATTTAACTTTGAGGTGTCTATACCTTGAGGCAGGTTACCAAAAGTTACCAAAGAACCAGGTTACCAGGTTACCAGGTCACCAAAGAACCTACTCAATTTTTTGATATCCCTACTTGTTGTTCAATTACACAGCAAAATGGCAATGCCATAAATCTTACCTACAGTAATAATGTCACTTTTGTATTAAAACAAGCAGCATTACATTCAATTCCCTACCAAGTAGTTACCGTCATAGATATCCTATTCAATTATTTCGAATTCCAAATTCTATGGTTTCCAATGTATTGTATATTTCTTTAAGGCAAAGTAACCATGGTTGCCAAGTAATTTATGTGAAATATCAGGTAAATACCATGTGAAACAGGACGGTGTTACCTTGAGGGTAATCTGGCAGCACCAGACGAGTGTGTCTCTGAATGTGGAATGTATTCCATAAAGCCTGTCAGGCTTGAGGGTGAAATGCTCAGAGAGATTGATGGAGATAGAGAGAGGGAGAGAGAATGGTAGAGATGCAGGAACATGTTTCTTATTCCAGGCAGACTCTCCAAGTGCCCCGACGAGACTAGTCTTCCATGAGGGGCATGATTGAACATGAAGGGTCCCCTTAGAGCTCTTTTCCACCTGTCAGGAAATGTTAATGTCCAGGCTGCCTGTACCAGGCATGCATTCTTGATGGAGAGACAAAGCAGAGGGATAGCATGTGCACTTTCATGACCAGCGTGGCACTCGCCGGGGGCTCCGTGAAACTGCGGTATGCAACTGCCGCGTGGGCCTTGCAGACAACATGATGGCGGAGATCCCACTCTTATCCAGAGCAACTTACAGTTAGTTAAGATGGCTAGGTTAGACAACCACATATCTCAGTGATAGTAAATATATTTTTCCCTCAATAAAGTAACTATCAGAAAAGTCAGTGCCATTAAGGGGGAAAAAAAGACAAATGAGAGTGTTAGTTCACAAAAAACTTTTACTTTTCAGGTGGGGAGGGGTGAAGAGGGGATGTGAGGGGGTGGGGTGTTGTGGGATTATTTAAGATACTCTATAAAGGGTTTCAGATGTTTTCGGGAAGATGGGCAGGGACTCTGCTGTTTTAGCTTCAGGGGGAAACTGGTTCCACCATTGGGGTGCCAGAACAGAGAAAAGTTAAGTCTGGGCTGAGCGGGAGCTGCCCTCCCGTAGGGGTGGGAGGGCCAAGAAACTAGACGTGTAGGGTTTGAACATAGCCTGAAGGTAGGGATGGGCAGTTTCTCTTGCTGCTCCATAGACAAGAACCATGGTATTGTAGGGGATGCAAGCTTCGACTGGAAGTCAGTGGAATGTGCGCACGAGCAACGTGACATTGAAGAACTTGGGAAGGTTCAACACCAGGCACGAAGTTATGGATAAGTTATGGATAAGTTGCAGGGGTTTGATGGCACAAGCCAACAACAAGTTGTAGTAGTCCAGACGAGAGATGACAAGTGCCTGGATTAGAACCTGCACCACTTTCTGTGTGAGGTAGGGTCGTACTCTACGGATGTTGTAGAGCATGAACCTGCAGGAGCGGGTCACTGCTTTGATGTTTGCAGAGAACAACAGGGTGTTGTCCAGGGTCACACGTTCTTTGCACTCTGGGAGGGGGACACTGTGGAGTTGTCAACCGTGATGGAGAGCTCTTGGATCGGGCAGGCCTTCCCTGGTAGTAAGAGCAGCTCTGTCTTGTCTAGGTTGAGATTGAAAACACAACTCTGAGCTGATAAACAGAGCAATGAAGATAACAGCTTGTAATGTAGGATGCAACAGAATGAAAAAGCAAGTGTCAAAAAATGAGCTTATAAAAATAGATAAAATAGGGATGTTTTCCAAGTATTGTACTGGCATGAGGATACATCTTCCTGGGTTGATGAAGTGTATGTAAGTAGGGTTGAAATAAAACAGGAATACGGCAGATTGGATATATGGCGGCTTACGAAAGTATTCACCCCCCCCCTGGAATTTTTCTATTTTGTTGCCTTTACAACCTGGAATTAAAATAGATTTTTTGGGGGGTCTTGGTATCATTTGATTTACACAACATGCCTACCACTTTGAAGATGCAAAATATTGTTTATTGTGAAACAAACAAGTAATAATACAAAAAAACTGAAAACTTGACCGTGCGTAACTATTCACCCCCCCCCCAAAGTCAATACATTGCAGAGGCACCTTTTGCATCAATTACAGCTGCAAGTCTCTATAAGCTTGGCACATCTAGCCACTGGGATTTTTGCCCATTCTTCAAGGCAAAACTGCTCCAGCTCCTTCAAGATGGATGAGTTCTGCTGGTGTACAGAAATCTTTGTCATGCCACAGATTCTCAATTGGATTGAGGTCTGGGCTTTGACTAGGCCATTCCAAGACATTTAATTGTTTCCCCTTAAACCACTCGAGTGTTGCTTTAGCAGTATGCTTAGGGTCATTGTCCTGCTGGAAGGTGAACCTCCGTCCCAGTCTCAAATCTCTGGAAGACTGAAATAGGTGTCCCTCAAGAATTTCCCTGTATTTAGCGCCATCCATCATCCATTCAATTCTGACCAGTTTCCCAGTCCCTGCCGATGGAAAAACACCCCCACAGCATGATGCTGCCACCACCATGCTTCACTGCGGTGATGGTGTTCTCTTGGTGTTGAGAGGTGTTGGGTTTGCGCCAGACATAGCTATTTACTTGATGGCCCAAAACAATTCAGGAAATATTCAGCTAAAAAGCATGTTCTCCTCAGTGCGTATTAACTTCTTGCGTCGAGCCATCCCGGATCCGGGATCGTGAATACAGCCTCAAGCTCATTACCATAACGCAACGTTAACTATTCATGAAAATCGCAAATGAAATGAAATTAATATGCTAGCTCTCAAGCTTAGCCTTTTGTTAACAACACTGTCATCTCAGATTTTCAAAATATGCTTCTCAACCATAGCAAAACAAGCATTTGTGTAACAGTATTGATAGCTAGCGTAGCATTTAGCGTTAGCATCAGCAGGCAACATTTTCACAAAAACCAGAAAATCATTCAAATAAAATCATTTACCTTTGAAGAACTTCAGATGTTTTCAATGAGGAGACTCTCAGTTAGATAGCAAATGTTCAGTTTTTCCAAAAAGATTATTTGTTTAGGACAAATCGCTCTGTTTTGTTCATCACGTTTAGCTACGAAAAAAACCTGTATCCAGGAGTGTAATTATCCCCGCAGCTCATTAGCATAACACAACGTTAACTATTCAGGAAAATCGCAAATGAAATGAAATTAATATGCTAGCTCTCAAGCTTAGCCTTTTGTTAACAACACTGTCATCTCAGATTTTCAAAATATGCTTCTCAACCATAGCAAAACAAGCATTTGTGTAACAGTATTGATAGCTAGCATAGCATTTAGCAGAAAATCATTCAAATAAAATCATTTACCTTTGAAGAACTTCAGATGTTTTCAATGAGGAGACTCTCAGTTAGATAGAAAATGCTCAGTTTTTCCTGAACGATTATTTGTTTAGGAGAAATCGCTCCGTTTGGCTACCCAAAAAAAAAAAAAAAATCAGTCATCAAAACGCCGAACTTTTTTCCAAATTAACTCCATAATATCGACTGAAACATGGTAAACATTGTTTAGAATCAATCCTCAAGGTGTTTTTCACATATCTCTTCATGATATATCGTTCGTTGAAAGCCTCCTCTCTCCTCTCAATCACTGGATGACTGCGTGCAGCTTGTAGATTACGCACCAATTTAGACAAAGGACACCGGGCGGACCCCTGGTAAATGTAGTTTCTTATGGCCAATCTTCCAATGATATGCCTACAAATACGTCACAATGCTGCAGACACCTTGGAGAAACGATAGAAAGGGCAGGCTCATTCCCGGCGCATTAACAGCCATATAAGGAGACAATGGAAAACAGAGCCTCAAAAATTCTGCCCATTTCCTGGTTGAAGTTTCATCTTGGTTTCGCCTGTAGCATGAGTTCTTCGACAAGCAAGTGTCCACATACTTGTGTCATGTAGTGTATCAACAAACTATCTGTTCATAAGCAAATGCTTACTAAGGTTACGGATAGGTCATGGGTTAGGTTTCCAATAAAGGTTAGGGTTAGTGTAGAGGTTAAGGTTAAGGTTGGGGCTAGGGTTAGGATAAGGGTTAAGGTTAGGATTAGAGCTAGTTAGTAGATTGTCAGTTGAAATGTTTCTGAAAGTTGGTAGATAGTCTGTAGGGCATATAGAGATGGACTATCCAAATAAGGTGTCATCAAACAATTTGTAAGCTGGTCCAGAGAAAGACAGATCGAGAAAGAGAAAGACGAGTATTCTAATAGGACAGCCATGATGGTGGTTCCAGCCTCGAGCATTGTTATTCATGGTCTGGAGTGATTGAGGTACAGGGAGGCATCTCACCAAGACCACATGCCCACGTCCTGAACCTGAAATTGCCATTTGATTCAACGACAGTGGAACGAGATGAGAGTGTAATTAGAAACAACAACGGGAGCACAGCTTGGCAAGGAGATGGGATGGCACAGGCACAGGCACAGGGACGTCTGCACTCTGCAGAGGCTTGCCACAGGAATGGAATGTGTGTACTCTATCAAATTGCAGATGATTATATATACCGGCATGTGGCTGAGAGGCTGATGAGGAATTCCATTAAATGCTATCTAAAATCCCATTCAATGTAATCAGACTACAACACTCACAGGTCCTGAGTAACCAATGTGAATTGTCAGAGAAAACATTATGCAGTAGCCAATGTCTTATTTCTTACCTAAAGGTAATCATTTGGTGATATTTTATTCTCATCACATAAAATCATCTTGCCGTCTCCTAACCAAATGTCCACTACTGTAGAATAAGTATACTGGAACTAGTATAAGTTGAAGCAATGTACTTATTGAGCCATGAAATGGTCACTGGGATTTTCTCCCACACTCCCTTCTCACCTGGTGCTGCTGCACCATAATGAGCAGTAAACTATAATCTGGATTTCACAGGTGGTCTACAGTACACAGCAAGAGACAAGGAACTTGGTGACTTGCAGACAGTGACCTGTCAGGGACTTGCATGTTGGCGAGATAAAGACCTAACACAGAGAGTAAAGTAGCAGAGGAGCAGAGAGATGCTGTGATGCTGTTAGAGCCGATTTAGACATATTTGTATAAAAGACAGAAAATATAGCTCCATGTATGAGTGTGCATATACATGAAATAGGAATGTATGTAATTCAATAATAGGTGCGTAACTTTATGATTTATATTTACCAGATATATTCCTTTGTTATTAGTGTCCTTTAGTTTTTGTCTCCCCCTCTTTCCCATTCATTGTACTGTGGTAAGTGTGTTAGTGATAGGAAAAAGGTAGGAAGTTGGGCCTTCGGGGGGAGGGAAGTCCTAGCTAGATGCGGGAGCGGTATAGTCTTTTGAGCATACATACATATTCATACATACATACATACATACATACATAGAGTACCAGTCAAAAGCCACACCTGTTCACACACCTGTTCATTCAAGGGTTTTTCTTTATTTTTACTATATTCTACATTGCATAATAATAGTGAAAAACAATGAAATAACACATGGGATCATGTAGTAACCAAAAAAGTGCAAAAGAAATCACCACATTTTTTATATTTGAGATTCTTCCAAGTAGCCACCCTTTGCCTTGATGACAGTTTTGCACACTCTTGACATTCTCTCAACCAGCTTCATGATGTAGTCACCTGGAATGTATTTCAATTAACAGCTGTGCCAAGTTAAAAGTTAATTTATGGAATTTCTTTACTTCTTAATGCATTTGAGCCAATCAGTTGTGTTGTGACAAGGTAGGGGTGGCATACAGAAGACCTCCCTATTTGGTAAAAGACAAAATTCATATTATCGCAAGAACAGCTCAAATAAGCGAAGACAAACGACAGTCCATCATTACTTTAAGACAATGAAGGTCAGTCAATGCAGAACATTTCAAGAACTTTAAAAGTTTCTTCAAGTGTAGTTGCAAAAATCATCAAGCGCTATGATGAAACTGGCTCTCATGAGAACCGCCAAGGAAAGGAAGACCCAGAGTTACATCTGCTGCAGAGAATAAGTTCATTAGATTTACCAGCCTCAGAATTTGCAGCCCAAATAAATGCTTCACAGAGTTCAAGTAACAGACACATCTCAACATCAACTGTTCAGAGGCGACTGTGTGAATCAGGCCTTCATGGTCGAATTGCTGCAAACGACACCAATAATAAGAAGAGACTTGCTTGGGCCAAGAAGCAAGAGCAATGGACATTAGACCGGTGGAAATCTGTCCTTTTGTTTGATGAGAAAATTGAAAATAAGGGTCCGATCCTTATGAGATTAAGTTGATTGGAGAATCAAGTTTGTCAGAAATAAGAAGAATACACTTTTTTTCACCATATCCCTGGATCTCATTGAATGTTTTTGCCGTTTGGGAACATTGAATGTGGACTGTATGCATCTGAAACAACCCTGCTTTAGGCTTGGGCAGTGGCTATGGTCAATTGATAAGGAAGCCACTACAGATGCTGAAAGATTAGTAATGTGGTCTGGTCTCAGAGGACCAGCCTACTAGAGAATCCTCCCTGGAAACCCCAGGAGATACTCATGGTTAGTTTACTACTTTGTTCACACTAACTTTCTCTCCATTTCTGTGTGTGTATCTCTGTTTAACTCTGTGTGTCTCAACACCTACCGTATGTATTCTCATAAATATAGTCTTTCTATGAGTGGAAGTAATATTTCATGAAGAACCACATAACATTTCCTTCGTTCCTCTGACTCAATCTATAAAGCCATACCAAAAGCGACATTCTATTTGAAGCTTTCTTTGATTTTGCAGTGAGAAGGTTTGCTCTTTCCTCGAGGCAGACCTTCAGGCTGGCTTACTCTTAGAGCCCATTTGAGAAGTGATTACCTTTTTACAGCTCTGCCCTGGTGGGAGCTGGGATACAGCAGGGTGAACATCGTGTAGGCAGGGGCTCAGTGGTGTAAAGTACTTAAGTAGTACTTTAAAGTATTTTTACCTAAGTAGTTTTGGGTATCTGTACTTTACTATTTACATTTTTTCTAACTTGTACTTTTAAGCCACTACATTCCTAAAGAAAATAATCGTACTCATTACATTTCAAATGCTTGGAAAAACAGGAATGGTCCAATTCAAGTACTTATCAAGAGAACATCCTTGGTCATCCCTGCTGCCTCTGATCTGGCAGACTCACTAAACACAATGCTTGGTTAGTAAATTATGTCTGAGTGTTGGAGTGTGGCCCTGGTTATCCCTAAAAAATGTTTTTAAATTGTGCGGTCTGGTTTGCCTAATATGTGAAATGATTTATACTTTTACTTTTACTTTTGATACTTAAAGGTGTAATATGCATAGTTTGCCTAATTTCAGTTGTAACAAAACAAGCAGTCATTGTGTAGAGAATCATTGTGCCATCTAAACGAATGTGAAATACAAAATATTGTTTGTATTTTCAGCAGTTTGAAGCTGGTGTACAAAAGTAAGACGCTAAAACGTAACTTAAGAACTGAAAGTATAGAAATAGAGCACCTAGAACAGATCTACCACTTCTTAGACTTGCTTTCAATGAGAATGAAAGATCTATAAACACACATGTATATGTGAATTTGGTCAGGTTGACCAAAAAGTTACAAATTGCAGCTTTTTAAGTATATTTTAGGAATTACATTTACTTTTGATACTTGTGTATATTTAAAACCAAAAACCTGTAGTATTTTTCATGTAGTATTTTTCTGGGTGACTTTCACTTTTACTTTCTTTACTTTTTCTCAAGGTACTTTTTCCACCACCACAGGGGAGTGGTGACAGGTCGGTTTTCTTCCATCGAAGGAGGAGCGGACCAAAATGCAGCGTGGTGGTTACTCATGTTCTTTAATGAAAATGAACAAACGAACAATACAAAACAACAAACGTAACGCGAAAACCTATGCAGCCTATCTGGTGACAACTAACACAGAGACAGGAACAATCACCCACGAAATACTCAAAGAATATGGCTGCCTAAATATGGTTCCCAATCAGAGACGACGATAATCACCTGACTCTGATTGAGAACCGCCTCAGGCAGCCATAGACTATGCTAGACACCCAACAAAACCCCAAGACAAAAACGCACCACAATAACCCATGTCACACCCTGGCCTGACCAAATAAATGAAGACAAACATAATATACTTCGACCAGGGCGTGACCAAACTCCATTACAGGTGTCTGCAGGAAGGGCAGCAGGAAGCCCCCTAACTCATCTCCTCTCAGGTCACCTGTGAGTGTGGGGAAAGTATCTGGCTGCATTAGCAGGGCTGAGAGGCAGAATCAGAACAGGGAGCACGACTTGCACAACACCAGAAGCAGCCGCAGTCACCCCTACTGATTTTCAGTGCTTACTTTAATACGCACTGAGGAGAACATGCTTTTTAGCTGAATATTTCCAGAATTTTTTGGGCCATCAAGTAAAAAGCTATGTCTGGCACAAACCCAACACCTCTCATCACCAATAGAACACCATCACCGCAGCATCATGCTGTGGGGGTGTTTTTCCATCGGTAGGGACTGGGAAACTGGTCAGAATTGAAGGGATGATGGATGGCGCTAAATACATGGAAATTCTTGAGGGACACCTGTTTCAGTCTTCCAGAGATTTGAGACTGGGACGGAGATTCACCTTCCAGCAGGACAATGACCCTAAGCATACTGCTAAAGCAACACTCGAGTGGTTTAAGGGGAAACAATTAAATGTCTTGGAATGGCCTAGTCAAAGCCCAGACCTCAATCCAATTGAGAATCTGTGTCATGACAAAAATGTTCTGTACACCAGCAGAACTCATCCATCTTGAAGGAGCTGGAGCAGTTTTGCCTTGAAGAATGGGCAAAAATCCCAGTGGCTAGATGTGCCAAGCTTATAAAGACATAGCCCAAGAGACTTGCAGCTGTAATTGATGCAAAAGGTGCCTCTGCAATGTATTGACTTTGGGGGGGGGTGAATAGTTACGCACGGTCAAGTTTTCAGTTTTTTTTACTTGTTAGTATTATTACTTGTTTGTTTCACAAAAAAAATATTTTGCATCTTCAAAGTGGTAGACATGTTGTGTAAATCAAATGATACAAACACCCCCCCCCCCAAAAAAAATTGGAATTCCAGGTTGTAAAGGGAACAGAAAAGAAAAATGCCAAGGGGGGGGCTGAATACTTTCGTAAGCCACTATATATCCAATCTGCCGTATTCCTGTTTTATTTCAACCCTACTTACATACACTTCATCAACCCAGGAAGATGTATCCTCATGCCAGTACAATATTTGGAAAACATCCCTATTTTATCTATTTTTATAAGCTCATTTTTGCTTTTTCATTCTGTTGCATCCTACATTACAAGCTGTTATCTTCATTGCTCTGTTTATCAGCTCAGAGTTGTGTTTTCAGTGGGTGGTAGATTTATTTTTTGTTATGATATTGTTATTCACTTCTAAGGAACTGTTGCAGTCCTTTCAACCTCGACAGCTGGTTTACACACTGACCAACTCATCAACCATTACATCATTAGCCTGGGTTCCTGTCATGCACTGAAGGATTGTCACTGTTCCTATAAAATAATGTGTTAAGCCCTATTTAAACCACATGAGTGATTTTATTAATTATATCCTGACAAAAGAATGATAGTAATGTTCGACTGTAATCTCTTGGAAAAAAACAAGCTATTATCACAGGCAAAACAGTCTGTCGTTGAGCTCACACCTAATCAACTTTGCTGTTTGCTCAAGGTGCGTAAAGATACAATCAGTCCTATCCATCAGCCAGAAGTCAAGTAATAAGTGTCATCCTCTTGCATGGTCCTTCATGTCACCACCTGAATTACCATTCACTTTAATTTGTTGACGGTGAAGAGGCATCCTTCCTACTAGCCCCTCTTACCAGAGGAGGGCCAGGCTCAGGCAGAGTAACAGAATTACTGGAGACCCAGACTGCACTTCGCCTTGAGCGTGGGGCAAACAGCCCAGTCACTGCCTGCTCTCTGCAGCACAAATTATATACAACAAAGATACATTGGCATAAAGGCAGATACACACACAGACAGGCATACACACATAGAGGCACACATACAGTACAAATGCATATGAGCACACACACACATTCATGAATAATCTCTTTTGAACGGGCACACGGGAACTTCATAAAGGTTGAAGAGTTGAATTGAACAACAAGTAAATAGGGATATCAAAAAATTGAGTAGGTTCTTTGGTGACCTGGTAACCTGGTAACCTGGTTCTTTGGTAACTTTTTGGTAACCTGCCTCAAGGTATAGACACCTCAAAGTTAAATTGTTAGTTTTCATTTGACAAGGGCAAGGAGTGTTATTTTCTCTAGCTCAGTTTGTTTTGCTTCTCTGAGATAAAAACATACTGTTCAGAGGCCAACAGTCATGATGTAGCTTGTTTATCTCACTTTGTTGGTTGGTGTATGAACCCTACATTAAGTGTGTGTGTGTGTGTGTGTGTGTGTGTGTGTGCGTGGGTGCGTGCTTGCGTGTGTATGTGTGTTTCCGTCGTCTCTATCTAGCTGTAGCATATAAGCAGCTGTTTTCCCTTCTTTTCCTGTGACGGTGCAGCTCTTCCATCCCAGCCTTTCTCTCGGGTTATGTCAGTCGTAATGGAGGTGTAATGGAAAATCCCCACCTGCCATATACTTTCCACTGAAATTCCTCTTGTGACCTTCTCTGTGAATCCATGTGAAATCCATGGGAGGGAGGGAGGCATCTCTCGGTGGTGAATCCTTGGAGGGAGAGAAGAGAGAGATAGGGGTCTCAACCAGAGGGGATTACGGAACAGGGCAGGCTCTAACAAATGCCCTGACAGATTTGTGTGTGACCCCTGCAGTTGATCTCCACAGCCTCATCTCTCATCACTACCATGTCACACAGCTCACACTCAGTCTCATCAGGTTTGCATGGCAGCATGCTGGACATTAGGGCCTTGTAAAGTCTCTCAATGCCTCTCCTCCTCTTATGGATCGTGGCTAATGGGTGTGTAGGAGACTCCACGTGCTTTATGAAACTAACCCAACACATTCAATGAATAGAGGCATATTGATGCAACACAGACAGTGTCTATACTATGAGTTATTGAGACGTTCAGCAATATAAAGTCTCCAGTTCATTCCTGGAAATGATTATGTCAATAGCTGAGGCAACGAAACATCAACTGTCAGTGACCTTGACCAGTGTGTGTGTCACAAAGCGGCAGCATTAAGTTGCACACTCCTTGTTAGGTCTCAGGATGCTCAGAAAGCACCAAGGCTTTTTCAGAACAAAAACTGTTCAATAACTCCTTATGTCTACTGCTGGGTCGTGTGGCACCGTGGAATCCCAGGGTACTTCAGTTTATAGGACTGGAATACACTACACATTATACAGATGTGTTTGTCCGTGTGTCTCCATGGAGGAACCATCGTCCTTTGTCACACAGGGGGAATAAAAAAAAAATATTTAAGTCATGAATGCACGATATGGCGGACATAATTTGCCCATTTGACACAGATATTAGAGACAACAAAACTGCCACAAGGATTTAAAGGATTTCTCTAGTACTCTGATCATTTGATGACAGTGTTTGTGTTAGTGTTTCCGTGGGGATGCTCATATGCGACCAAGGGTCAGGCTGGACATTCAACTAGTATTCCTGTCACATCCCTTGAGGGGACCGTTAACCACTGAGAGTGACACAGTGGTAGGCTGTCTCTGTCGAGTCACTGAACGCCTGTGTGTGACAATCCGTCATGGTAAGAGACACAGCAGACCGGCAGATGCTTGATGGGTGCTGACACTAAATACGCTGTCATTGGGCCAGGAAAGAGAGTCAAGCTCAATTAACCAGCCTCGCCCAAGAGTCAGAGCCAAGTTCACTTCTCCTTGGTTCCTGTCTCTTTGTTTTCTGATAGACTGATAGACTGACTGTACAACACATTAAGAACACCTGCTCTTTCCATGACATAGACTGACCAGGTTAATTCAGGTGAAAGCTATGATCCCTTCTTGATGTCACTTGTTAAACTCAATTCAATCAGTGTAGGTGAAGGGGAGGAGACAGGTTAGAAGAAGGATTTTTAAGCTTTGATACATTTGAGACATGGATTGTGTATGTGTGCCATTCCGAGGGTGAATGGGAAGGACAAAAGATTTCAGTGCCTTTGAAAGGGGTATGGTAGAAGATGCCAGGTGCCAAGAACTGCAACGCTGCTGGGTTTTTCACACTCAACAGTCTCCAACAGTGATTCAAGAATGGTCCAGGGGGGCGAGGGGGGTGTGTTCCTAGTGTTTGGTATACTCACTGTATATGCCTGGAGTGTTAGCTACTAACTAAATTGCCTCCAGTGGGTTATATTCCCTGTGTGTTATGTTGTTTATCACAACTTTTCACATTTTCAAGTGTTTTAATGAGTTAGAGAAGGAAAAGTTGTCACAACTTGAGGTGTTTGGCGAAGCACACTGAATAACTTAAAACAGAAACTCCTGCACACTGGCTGGCATCACTTCAAAACAATATTTTGGTCAGTAGACCTTCATAAGGGTTTACAAGTGTTAGCTTTTCAAGTTTAAGAGAACATGCAGAACTGTGGGCCAAATTCAATTAATCTTGTAGTAGGCTATGTTCCGTATAAATGATTTAGTGCTTGTTGCACATTTCGATGAATGTACTCACCAAAACCATGTCTACAAGGTGAAACAAATAAAGCATGAACAGCAGGACAATATAAACTTGAATTCTCGTAACACAGGGAGAACAATCATTGACTTACAGGTTACAGTTTTTAATTGAAGAGGGCCCTGGGTTTAGTGAGAGTGTTGTCCTCTGACAGATGCTACTCTACACTTGACGTTTTTTACCTTTTGATATGCATATTGGGACATCTTGACATGAACATCCTCATAAGAATGTTGCTTCCTGCGCAAAAAAAGTGATATTGTGGATAACCCGTTAGCCCTTGAGGATCTTGTCTGCCACTAAAGTCAATTATGTAGCAGTAATGCAACATGTATGGTTACATTCCCCAGGCAATCAGTCATTGTCCGCAAGAACAGGTTGCACTGTCGGCCTCATTCCACACATCTACCATCCCATTACATCCCAGCCTAGGTGGATATATGCGTAGGGACCATCCCCGCTTCTCCGCTTCCTCCAAGGTGACCCTGTGGAGACATAGCCAAGGCGACAAGACAGTCCCGTGTTTATTTTTACGATTACACAACTCAATATTATTGATGGAAGCTGAGTGCAAGCACTCGTGGGATTTCCTGAAGCCAGCATACCTTCGCAGGGGTATAATTGTCTGCATGTGTCCAACTCGTGTAATCCCATGTCCACTCAAATTAGCATTACAGTTGTTATGTTCTTCCTCGAAAATATCAGTTTGTTTCAATGGACGAATATTAAATCATGCCATGTCTGCTGCTCCGACACCACCACAATAGCAGACAGGACATTCTGCTTCTGATATTTGAATTTCAATCTTCATCCATTGCTCATGACTGAGAGAACTTGCACAATACCAGCGCAAAATATTTCAGATTGTTTTGTACAGGACAGTTATGTGAGATCAATCCTAGATGAATGCAGACAGAAATTCTAATAATGGCGCCGGAAAAGATGGTGTTAGTTTTATGGGCTCCGAACCAATTGTGCTATTGTGTGTATTTTCTTGCATTATTTGTAACTTATTTTTGTATGTCATGTTTCCATCACATCTCTTATGACTGAAAAGAGCTTCTGGATATCAGAACAGCGATTACTCACCGCGTACTGGACAAAGATTTTTTTCTTCAACAAGTCGGATGGAAAGGATTTAGTTCAGACACCCGACAAGGCCCTCATCCCTGTCATTCGCAGGAGAAAGAGACAGAGATATCGGGGACGTAGGCCGGGGTGCCTTGTAAGGATACGACGGCTTGTGGGTAAGCTACCTCTACCATCAGTCCTATTAGCCAATGTACAATCGCTGGATAACCAAATAGGCAAGCGATGATCACAAATATCCCACCAACGGAACGTTAGAAACTGTAATATCTTATGTTTCACCGAGTTGTGGCTGAACGACAACACGGATAACATACAGATGGCGGGGTTTACGCTGCATTGGCAAGATAGAACAGCCGCCTCCAGTAAGACAAGTGGTGGCGGTCTGTGTATATTTGCAAACAACAGCTGGTGCAAGAAATCTAATATTAAGCAAGTCTCAAGGTTTTGCTCACCTGAGGTAGAGTATCTCATGCCTGGAGACCGCACTATTTACCAAAATATTTTTCATCTATATTTTTCGTAGCTGTCTATTTACCACCACAAACCGATGCTGGCACTAAGACCATACTCAATGAGCTATATAAGGCCATAAGCAAACAGGAAAATGCTCATCCAGAGGCGGCACTCTTGGAGGCTGGGGACTTAAACCAGCATGTTAAATGTGCAACCAGAGGGAAAAAAAACTCTAGACCACCTTTACTCCACACACAGAGAAGCTTACAAAGCTCTCCCTCACCTCCATTTGGCAAATCTGACCACAATTCTATCCCCCTGATTCCAGCTTACACACAAAAACTAAAGCAGGAAGCACCAGTGACTCGGTCAATAAAGAATTGGTCAGATGACACAGATGCTAAGCTACAGGACTGCTTAGCTTGCACAGACTAGAATATGTTCCGGGATTCTTCCGCGTAGCATTGAGGAGTACACCACATCAGTCACTGGCTTTATCAATGAGTGCATTGATGATGTCATCCTCACATTGACCGTACATACATACCCCAACCAGAAGCCATGGATTACAGGCAACATCCGCACTGAGCTAAAGGGTAGAGCTTCAAGGAGTGGGACTCTAACCCGGGTGTTGATAAGACATCCTGCTGTGCCCTCCGACAAACCATCAAACAGGCAAATCTCTATTGCAATCTCTATTGCAGTCCACACTGCCCTTTCCCACCTGGACAAAAGGTAACCTTACGTGAGAATGCTATTCATTGACTACAGCTCAGCGTTCAATACCATAGTGCCCTCAAAGCTCATCAATAAGCTAAGGACCCTGGGACTAAACACTTCCCTCTGCAACTGGATCCTGGACTTCCTGACGTGCTGCCCCCAGGTCGCAAGGCTAGGTAACAACACATCTGCCACGCTGATCCTCAACAAGGGGCCCCTCAGGGTTGCATGCTCAGTCCCCTCCTCTACTCCCTGTTCACCCATGACTGCATGACCAGGCACAACTCCAACACCATCATTAAGTTTCCCGATGACACGACAGTGGTATGCCTGATCACGGACAACAATGAGACAGCCTATAGGGAGGAGGTCAGAGACCTTGCCGTTTGGATCCAGGATAACAACCTCTCCCTCAACATTATCAATACAAAGGAGATGATTTTGGACTACAGTAAAAGGAGGACTGAGCATGCCCCCATTCTCATCGACGGGGTTGTAGTGGAGCAGGTTGAGAGCTCAAGTTCCTTGGTGTCCACATCAGCATCAAACTATCATGGTCCAAACACACCAAGACAGTCGTGAAGAGGGCACAACAAAGCCTATTCCCCTTCAAGGAGACTGAAAAGATTTACAATGGGTCCTCAGATCCTCAAAATGATCTACAGCTGATCTACTGGTTGCATCACTGCCTGCCATAAGACTCCTGAACAGCTAATCACATGGCTACTCAGAATATTTGCTTTGCCCCTCCCCCCACCCCAACCCTCTTTTACGCTGCTGCTTCTCTTTGTTTATTATCTGTGCATAGTCACTTTAACTCTACCTACATGTATATATTACCTCAAATACCTGTGCCCCTCCACGTTGACTCTGTACCGGATCCCCCTGTATATATAGCCTTGATACTGTTATTATTATTAGTTATTCACTATTTTATTTTTTATTCTATTTTATTTTTTACTTATCTATTTTTTACTTAACACTCATTTTTCTTAAAACCACATTGTTGGTTATAGGCTTGTGATGCAGTGAGGGTCTGGAGTCTTGGTTCAGAGAACAGCAGCAGGATAGCACAGAGGAACTATTTTATTTATTTTATTTTACTAGGCAAGTCAGTTGAACAAATTCTTATTTTCAATGACGGCCTAGGAACAGTGGGTTAACTGCCTGTTCAGGGGCAGAACGACAGATTTGTACCTTGTCAGCTCGGGGGTTTTAACTTGCAACCTTCCGGTTACTAGTCCAACGCTCTAACCACTAGGCTACGCTGCCGCCCCTATCACACAGAGATGTTTGAGAGTCTGGTCACAACTGTGCTGCTTTGAGTGGCTGGATCAATACCATTTTTGAGACCAATTTTACAGTTCTGTGGGTAGTCAGCCTCTCAAGAAAATGAAGCTGTTCACTTCTATGCTGGCTCAACCTCCACTATAGAGAGGAAACAGCATTAATGGCAAAATATTACACAACACTGATCTTTAAGATACAGTTAAAGTCAAAAGTTTACATACACTTTGGTTGGAGTCATTAAAACTCGTTTTTCAACCACTCCACAAATTTCTTGTTAACAAACTTTGGCAAGTCTGTTAGGACATCTACTGTGTGCATGACACAAGTAATTTTTCCAACAATTGTTTACAGACAGATTATTTAACTTATAATTCACTGTATCACAATTACAGTTGGTCAGAAGTTTACATACACTAAATTGACTGCCTTTTCAACAGCTTAGAAAATTCCAGAAAATGAGGTCTTGGCTTTAGAAGCTTCTGATAGGCTAATTGACCTCCACAGGTCTGGTTCATCCTTGGGAGAAATGTCCAAACTCCTGAAGGTACCACGTTCCAAACAATAGTACGCAAGTATAAACACCATGGGACCACGCAGCTGTCATACCGCTCAGGAAGGAGACGCGTTCTGTCTCCTAGAGATGAACGTACTTTGGTGTGAAAAGTGCAAATCAATCCCAGAAAAACAGCAATTGACCTTGTGAAGATGCTGGAGGAAGCAGGTGCAAAAGTATCAATATCCACAGTAAATGAGTCCTATATCGACATAACCTGAAAGGCCGCTCAGCAAGGAATAAGCCACTGCTCCAAAACCGCCATAAAAAAAAGCCAGACTACGGTTTGCAACTGCACATGGGGACAAAGATCAAACTTTTTGAAGAAATGTCCTCTGGTCTGATGAAACAAAAATAGAACTGTTTGGCCATAATGACCATTGTTATGTTTGGATGAAAAAGGGGGAGGCTTGCAAAGCCAAAGAACTCCATCCCAACAGTGAAGCACGGGGGCGGCAGCATCATGTTGTCGGGGTGCTTTGCTGCAGGAGGGTCTGGTGCACTTCACAAAATAGATGACATCATGAGGAGGTAGTCAAACCTGACTCAGTTACACCAGCTCTGTGAGGAGGAATGGGCCAAAATTCACCCAACTTATTGTGGGAAGCTTGTGGAAGACTACCCGAAATGTTAAACAGTTTAAAGGCAATGCTACCAAATACTAATTGGGTGTATGTAAACTACTGACCCAGTGGGAATGTGATGAAAAAAATTAAAGCTAAAATAATTCATTATCTCTACTATTATTCCCACATTTCACATTCTTAAAATAAAGTGGTGATCCTAACTGACCATAGACAGGGAATTTTTACTATGATTAAATGTCAGGAAATGTGAAAAACTGAGTTTAAATGTATTTGGCTGTTTTATGTAAACTTCCGACTTCAACTGTATATTCATATTTCGATCAAGTTTGCATTTCATGAATTTTATCATTAACTTACTTTGTGTGTATGAATGAGCAACATAAAAAGTGGGTGTGGGTTAGGGGTTGGGTACTAGAGCTAGAGGTTAGTGATAGAAAATTAAGTTAACAGTGAAATGGTTTTAGGTTGGAATTTAAGGTCAAAGCTTTACTCAAAGCCATTAAATCATCAGACAAACCCAGTGAGTAGACAAAACCAGTGAGTTGGAAGAGCTAAGGGCACGCAACATTGTCAGCCCGAAGTATTGATTTCAGTAATGATGACTGGGAGTCAGGCTGGGAGTCACAGAGCAAACCTTTTCTTGCAGCCAAGCAGCCGCTGTAGCAAATCTCAGCCAGTCAAGATTTCAAGAGCAGAAATTAACCAGATGATCACACTAATGTCAGAGCAGATTTAAAAGCCACTGTCGATGAAGTTCCGCTCCGTAGCTCGTGGTTGCTGAATATTGTTTTGTAGTGCAAACTTTGTTGCTTGAAGACTGTATGATTATAATTTTTGTTTGTTTTGCCCTGAACATGTTTACCAACTTAGTTTCTCAAAAGTATCTTAAGGCTAAGTTTATCATTAAAACAATAGGGTCCTATGGTTCTCAGATTAACTTAGCCTTAAGAGGCTTTTGGGGAAACCCGACCCTCGTCTGATTTAATAAAATTGGGTATGCAGATTTGGACTGAATCAAAGTCTATCTCCCCTGTTGACACCGAGTGGAATAAGCTTTTTATGACCCATTATGCCTGTGCCATTTGCAGACTCCACACTAATTAACGATGGGTTACAACTCCAGGACATTTTTTTTAGGGAGGAGGTAGCATAGTTGACAGTTATGGCCAAATAGAGTTCCCCGTTTTGAATACTAATGTTGACCCAACTTTTCCATTAGCTGTAGAGAGGTTTATGAAAAGGCAAAACCTCCTGCTGGAAAGCCAAATTCAATGGGGTAAACCTAATCCGACATAGTGTTAATAAAAAGAGTGGCTTTGTTTTGCAGACCTGTTGTGCTCCCAGCAGGTTATGTGACAGGCATCATAAAGCCATGCCATTTGAAAATTGATGCGTCTCCTAATTTGTATGCACACATGCATGTATTCTACTTGTGTCATGTCAATGACGAGAGCGATAATGAGATGCTGACATTTGATGTTGAATTTAATAAGGAGTCAGCTTTATCATTGGAAGATTGACCATAAGAGACTACATCAACCAGGTGGTCGCTTGGTGTCCTCCGTCGCAATTATTGCGTAATCTCCAGCTGCAGTATTTTTCCATTTGCCTTTGATGAGAAACCGACTGCCAGGAATGATTTTTCATCGAATAGAATTGTGAAAAACACCTTGAGGATTGATTGTAAACAACGTTTGCCATGTTTCTGTCGATATTATGGAGCTAATTTGGAAAAAAGTTTGGCGTTGTGTTGACTGCATTTTCGTTTTTTTTTCTTAGCCAAACGTGATGAACAAACGGAGCTATTTCTCTTACACAAATAATATTTTTGGAAAAAATGAACATTTGCTATCTAACTGAGAGTCTAGTCATTGAACACATCCAAAGTTCTTCAAAGGTAAATTATTTTATTTGAATGCTTTTCTTGTTTTTGTGAAAATGTTGCCTGCTGAATGCTAGGCTTAATGCTATGCTAGGCTATCAATACTCTTACACAAATGCTTGTGTAGCTTTGGTTAAAGCATATTTTGAAAATCTGAGATGACAGTGTTGTTAAAAAAAGGCTAAGCTTGTGTTTCAATATATTTATTTCATTTCATTTGCGATTTTCATGAATAGGAAATGTTGCGTTATGGTAATGAGCTTGAGGCTATGATTACGCTCCCGGATACGGGATTGCTGGTACATTCCTCTATATTTTTGATTCGTTTTAGATAGCGAATCTATTTTCACTGCATGTTTTATGTCCCCGAAAACCCCATACACTGGAATCTTACCAGCTGAACCGAATCCTTTATTGACCGTTTGTAAAGTAGTTGCAATGTTCAGTGTCCCATGACATGGCCTCTCATCTCCATAGCCCTAGGACAGACAATGTCAAGGCCATGTCACTTCCTATTACACTCTGATGGACATCCAGGTGACATGATGTTGCAGCCTGGTCTCACAGACTAAATGTAACATAGTATATGTAAATCCAGGACACTCAAGTTAATATGATATGTTACATTTGGTATGGTAACATAAGATAGAAGTTTACTTAAGGCAAAAAACTAAAGGAGGGTGGTTGGTCGAGGTGGATGGGAAGGCGTATAACAGGAACATCTAGCAACCCGAAGGTTGCGTGTTCGAATGTCATCACGGACAACTTTGCAACTACTTACTACTTTTATCTACTTTGCAACTACATAGCATGTTAGCTAACCCTAACCTTAACCACAACCTTAACCCTTTTAGCTAACGCTTCCCCAAAACCTAACCCACCTTAACCACATCTTCCGGCGCCGAAAGAGATGGCCGCCTCGCTTCGCGTTCCTAGGAAACTATGCATTTTTTTGTTTTTTTACGTGTTATTTCTTACATTAGTACCCCAGGTCATCTTAGGTTTCATTACATACAGTCGAGAAGAACTACTGAATATAAGATCAGTGTCAACTCACCATCAGTACGACCAAGAATATGATTTTCACGAAGCGGATCCTGTGTTCTGCCTTTCAACCAGGACAACAGAATGGATCCCAGCCGGCGACCCAAAAAAACGACTCCGTAAAAGAGGGAAACGAGGCGGTCTTCTGGTCAGACTCCGGAGACGGGCACATCGTGCACCACTCCCTAGCATTCTTCTCGCCAATGTCCAGTCTCTTGACAACAAGGTTGATGAAATCCGAGCAAGGGTAGCATTCCAGAGGGACATCAGAGACTGTAACGTTCTTTGCTTCACGGAAACATGGCTCACTGGAGAGACGCTATCGGAGGCGGTGCAGCCAGCGGGTTTCTCCACGCATCGCGCCAACAGAAACAAACATCTTTCTGGTAAGAAGAGGGGCGGGGGCGTATGCCTTATGGCTAACGAGACGTGGTGTGATCACAGAAACATACAGGAAGTCAAATCCTTCTGTTCACCTGATTGAGAATTCCTCACAATCAAATGTCGACCGCATTATCTACCAAGAGAATTATCTTCGATTATAGTCACAGCCGTATATATTCCCCCCCAAGCAGACACATCGATGGCTCTGAACGAACTTTATTTGACTCTTTGCAAACTGGAATCCATACATCCTGAGGCTGCATTCATTGTAGCTGGGGATTTTAACAAGGGTAATCTGAAAACAAGACTCCCTAAATTGTATCAGCATATCGATTGCGCAACCAGGGCGGAAAAAACCTTGGATCATTGTTACTCTAACTTCCGCGACGCATATAAGGCCCTGCCCCGCCCTCCTTTCGGAAAAGCTGACCACGACTCCATTTTGCTGATCCCTGCCTACAGACAGAAACTAAAACAAGAAGCTCCCACGCTGAGGTCTGTCCAACGCTGGTCAGACCAAGCTGATTCCACACTCCAAGACTGCTTCCATCACGTGGACTGGGATATGTTTCGTATTGCGTCAGATAACAACATTGACGAATACGCTGATTCGGTGTGCGAGTTCATTAGAACGTGCGTTGAAGATGTCGTTCCCATAGCAACGATTAAAACATTCCCTAACCAGAAACCATGGATTGATGGCAGCATTCGTGTGAAACGGAACGCGCGAACCACTGCTTTTAATCAAGGCAAGGTGACTGGTAACATGACCGAATACAAACAGTGCAGCTATTCCCTCCGCAAGGCTATCAAACAAGCTAAGCGTCAGTATAGAGACAAAGTAGAATCTCAATTCAACGGCTCAGACACAAGAGGTATGTGGCAGGGTCTACAGTCAATCACGGACTACAAGAAGAAAACCAGCCCAGTCACGGACCAGGATGTCTTGCTCCCAGGCAGACTAAATAACTTTTTTGCCCGCTTTGAGGACAATACAGTGCCACTGACACGGCCTACAACGAAAACATGCGGACTCTCCTTCACTGCAGCCGAGGTGAGTAAAACATTTAAACGTGTTAACCCTCGCAAGGCTGCAGGCCCAGACGGCATCCCCAGCCGCGCCCTCAGAGCATGCGCAGACCAGCTGTTCACGGACATATTCAATCAATCCCTATCCCAGTCTGCTGTTCCCACATGCTTCAAGAGGGCCACCATTGTTCCTGTTCCCAAGAAAGCTAAGGTAACTGAGTTAAACAACTACCGCCCCGTAGCACTCACTTCCGTCATCATGAAGTGCTTTGAGAGACTAGTCAAGGACCATATCACCTCCACCCTACCTGACACCCTAGACCCACTCCAATTTGCTTACCGCCCAAATAGGTCCACAGATGATGCAATCTCAACCACACTGCACACTACCCTAACCTATCTGGACAAGAGGAATACCTATGTGAGAATGCTGTTCATCGACTACAGCTCGGCATTCAACACCATAGTACCCTCCAAGCTCGTCATCAAGCTCGAGACCCTGGGTCTCGACCCCGCCCTGTGCAACTGGGTACTGGACTTCCTGACGGGCCGCCCCCAGGTGGTGAGGGTAGGCAACAACATTTCCACCCCGCTGATCCTCAACACTGGGGCCCCACAAGGGTGCGTTCTGAGCCCTCTCCTGTACTCCCTGTTCACCCACGACTGCGTGGCCAGGCACGCCTCCAACTCAATCATCAAGTTTGCGGACGACACAACAGTGGTAGGCTTGATTACCAACAATGACGAGACGGCCTACAGGGAGGAGGTGAGGGCCCTCGGAGTGTGGTGTCAGGAAAACAACCTCACACTCAACGTCAACAAAACTAAGGAGATGATTGTGGACTTCAGGAAACAGCAGAGTGAACACGCCCCTATCCACATCGATGAAACAGTAGTGGAGAGGGTAGTAAGTTTTAAGTTCCTCGGCATACACATAACAGACAAACGGAATTGGTCCACTCACACAGACAGCATCGTGAAGAAGGCGCAGCAGCGCCTCTTCAACCTCAGGAGGCTGAAGAAATTCGGCTTGTCACCAAAAGCACTCACAAACTTCTACAGATGCACAATCGAGAGCATCCTGGTGGGCTGTATCACCGCCTGGTACGGCAACTGCTCCGCCCACAACCGTAAGGCTCTCCAGAGGGTAGTAAGGTCTGCACAACGCATCACCGGGGGCAAACTACCTGCCCTCCAGGACACCTACACCACCCGATGTTACAGGAAGGCCATAAATATCATCAAGGACAACAACCACCCGAGCCACTGCCTGTTCAACCCGCGATCATCCAGAAGGCGAGGTCAGTACAGGTGCATCAAAGCTGGGACCGAGAGACTGAAAAACAGCTTCTATCTCAAGGCCATCAGACTGTTAAAAAGCCACCACTAACATTGAGTGGCTGCTGCCAACACACTGACTCAACTCCAGCCACTTTAATAATGGAAATTGATGGGAAATGATGTAAATTATATCACTAGCCACTTTAAACAATGCTACCTAATATAATGTTTACATACCCTACATTATTCATCTCATATGTATACGTATATACTGTACTCTATATCATCTACTACATGTAATACATGTATCACTAGCCAATTTAACTATGCCACTTTGTTTACATACTCATCTCATATGTATATACTGTACTCGATACCATCTACTGTATCTTGCCTATGCTGCTCTGTACCATCACTCATTCATATATCTTTATGTACATATTCTTTATCCCCTTACACTGTGTATAAGACAGTAGTTTTTTTTGGAATTGTTAGTTAGATTACTTGTTGGTTATTACTGCATTGTCGGAACTAGAAGCACAAGCATTTCGCTATACTCGCATTAACATCTGCTAACCATGTGTATGTGACAAATACAATTTGATTTGATTTGATTTTAACCCTTTCACCTAACTCCTAACCGTAATCGCAATGAACTAAATGGAGTGTCTTGGGTTTACGTACAGAACAATACAAAATGCTCTGAGACCAGGTTGGATGTAGACACTAGACACGCTTCCAGGAATACACAATGACAAGTACAGGACATGACCTAACCAACCAAATTCCCTGACCCCGAGGGAATTCAAACTTTATTCAGGGTTATGTGACTTCACGTTAATTAAATCAGACGAGGGCCGGGTTTCCCCAAAAGCCTCTTAAGGCTAAGTTAATCTGAGAACCATAGGACCCTATTGTTCTAATGATAAACTTAGCCTTAAGATGCTTTTGGGAAACTAAGTTGGTAAACATGTTCAGGGCAAAACAAACAAAAATTATAATCATACAGTCTTCAAGCAATGAAGTTTGCACTTCAAAACAATATTCAGCAACCACGAGCTACGATCACACTAATGTCTGCTCTGACATTAGTGTGATCATCTGGTTAATTTCTGCTCTTGAAATCTTGACTGGCTGAGATTTGCTACAGCGGCTGCTTGGTTGCAAGAAAAGGTTTGCTCTGTGACTCCCAGCCTGACTCCCAGTCATCATTACTGAAATCAATACTTCGGGCTGACAATGTTGCGTGCCCTTAGCTCTTCCAACTCACTGGTTTTGTCTACTCACTGGGTTTGTCTGATGATTTAATGGCTTTGAGTAAAGCTTTGACCTTAAATTCCAACCTAAAACCATTTCACTGTTAACTTAATTTTCTATCACTAACCTCTAGCTCTAGTACCCAACCCCTAACCCACACCCACTTTTTATGTTGCTCATTCATACACACAAAGTAAGTTAATGATAAAATTCATGAAATGCAAACTTGATCGAAATATGAATATACAGTTGAAGTCGGAAGTTTACATAAAACAGCCAAATACATTTAAACTCAGTTTTTCACATTTCCTGACATTTAATCATAGTAAAAATTCCCTGTCTATGGTCAGTTAGGATCACCAATTTATTTTAAGAATGTAAAATGTGGGAATAATAGTAGAGATAATGAATTATTTTAGCTTTTATTTTTTTCATCACATTCCCACTGGGTCAGTAGTTTACATACACCCAATTAGTATTTGGTAGCATTGCCTTTAAACTGTTTAACATTTCGGGTAGTCTTCCACAAGCTTCCCACAATAAGTTGGGTGAATTTTGGCCCATTCCTCCAGATAGAGCTGGTGTAACTGAGTCAGGTTTGTAAGCCTCCTTGCTCGCACACGCTTTTTCAGTTCATTTCATTTCAGCCATTTTGCCACAACTTTGGAAGTATGCTTGGGGTCAATGTTCATTTGGAAGACCCATTTGCGATCAACTTCCTGACTGATGTCTTGAGATGTTGCTTCAATATATCCACATAATTTCCTACCACTTCATGATGCCATCTATTTTGTGAAGTGCACCAGACCCTCCTGCAGCAAAGCACCCCGACAACATGATGCTGCCGCCCCCGTGCTTCACTGTTGGGATGGAGTTCTTTGGCTTTGCAAGCCTCCCCCTTTTTCATCCAAACATAACAATGGTCATTATGGCCAAACAGTTCTATTTTTGTTTCATCAGACCAGAGGACATTTCTTCAAAAAGTTTGATCTTTGTCCCCATGTGCAGTTGCAAACCGTAGTCTGGCTTTTTTTATGGCGGTTTTGGAGCAGTGGCTTATTCCTTGCTGAGCGGCCTTTCAGGTTATGTCGATATAGGACTCATTTACTGTGGATATTGATACTTTTGCACCTGCTTCCTCCAGCATCTTCACAAGGTCAATTGCTGTTTTTCTGGGATTGATTTGCACTTTTCACACCAAAGTACGTTCATCTCAGAACGCATCTCCTTCCTGAGCGGTATGACAGCTGCGTGGTCCCATGGTGTTTATACTTGCGTACTATTGTTTGGAAAGTGGTACCTTCAGGAGTTTGGACATTTCTCCCAAGGATGAACCAGACCTGTGGAGGTCTACAATTATTTTTCTGAGGTCTTGGCTGATTTATTTAGATTTTCCCATGATGTCAAGCAAAGAGGCACTGAGTTTGAAGGTAGGCCTTTCAAATATAATCTACAGGTACACCTCCAATTAACTCAAATTATGTTAATTAGCCTATCAGAAGCTTCTAAAGCCAAGACCTGATTTTCTGGAATGTTCTAAGCTGTTGAAATGCAGTCAATTTAGTGTATGTAAACTTTTGACCAACTGTAATTGTGATACAGTGAATTATAAGTGAAATAATCTGTCTGTAAACAATTGTTGGAAAAATTACTTGTGTCATGCACACAGTAGATGTCCTAACAGACTTGCCAAAGCTATAGTTTGTTAACAAGAAATTTGTGGAGTGGTTGAAAAACGAGTTTTAATGACTCCAACCTAAGTGTATGTAAACTTTCGACTTCAACTGTATCTTAAAGATCAGTGTTGTGTAATATTTGGCCATTAATGCTGTTTCCTCTCTATAGTGGAGGTTGAGCCCGCATAGAAGTGAACAGCTTCATTTTCTTGAGAGGCTGACTACCCACAGAACTGTAAAATTGGTCTCAAAAATGGTATTGATCCAGCCACTCAAAGCAGCACAGTTGTGACTCTCAAACATCTCTGTGTGATAGTTCCTCTGTGCTATCCTGCTGCTGTTCTCTGAACCACAACTCCAGACCCTCACTGCATCACAAGCCCTTAACCAACAATGTGGTTTTAAGAAAAATGTCTCAGTGTTAAGTAAAAATAGATAAGTAAAAAATAAAATAGTGCGGTAAAATAACAGTATCAAGGCTATATATACAGGGGGATCCGGTACAGAGTCAACGTGGAGGGGCACAAGTATTTGAGGTAATATATACATGTAGGTAGAGTTAAAGTGACTATGCACAGATAATAAACAAAGAGAAGCAGCAGCGTAAAAGAGGGTTGGGGTGGGGGGAGGGGCAAAGCAAATATTCTGAGTAGCCATGTGATTAGCTGTTCAGGAGTCTTATGGCAGGCAGTGATGCAACCTGCTCTCGATGGTGCAGCTGTAGATCATTTTGAGGATCTGAGGACCTTTGTAAATCTTTTCAGTCTCCTTGAAGGGGAATAGGCTTTGTTGTGCCCTCTTCACGACTGTCTTGGTGTGTTTGGACCATGATAGTTTGATGCTGATGTGGACACCAAGGAACTTGAGCTCTCAACCTGCTCCACTACAACCCCGTCGATGAGAATGGGGGCATGCTCAGTCCTCCTTTTACTGTAGTCCAAAATCATCTCCTTTGTATTGATAATGTTGAGGGAGAGGTTGTTATCCTGGATCCAAACGGCAAGGTCTCTGACCTCCTCCCTATAGGCTGTCTCATTGTTGTCCGTGATCAGGCATACCACTGTCGTGTCATCGGGAAACTTAATGATGGTGTTGGAGTTGTGCCTGGTCATGCAGTCATGGGTGAACAGGGAGTAGAGGAGGGGACTGAGCATGCAACCCTGAGGGGCCCCTTGTTGAGGATCAGCGTGGCAGATGTGTTGTTACCTAGCCTTACTACCTGGGGGCAGCCCGTCAGGAAGTCCAGGATCCAGTTGCAGAGGGAAGTGTTTAGTCCCAGGGTCCTTAGCTTATTGATGAGCTTTGAGGGCACTATGGTATTGAACGCTGAGCTGTAGTCAATGAATAGCATTCTCACGTAAGTTTACCTTTTGTCCAGGTGGGAAAGGGCAGTGTGGACTGCAATAGAGATTGCATTCGATCTTAGTCCTGTATTGATGCTTTGCCTGTTTGATGGTTTGTCGGAGGGCACAGCAGGATGTCTTATCAACACCCGGGTTAGAGTCCCACTCCTTGAAGCTCTACCCTTTAGCTCAGTGCGGATGTTGCCTGTAATCCATGGCTTCTGGTTGGGGTATGTATGTACGGTCAATGTGGGGACGACATCATCAATGCACTCATTGATAAAGCCAGTGACTGATGTGGTGTACTCCTCAATGCCACGCGGAAGAATCCCGGAACATATTCCAGTCTGTGCAAGCTAAGCAGTCCTGTAGCTTAGCATCTGTGTCATCTGACCAATACTTTATTGACTGAGTCACTGGTGCTTCCTGCTTTAGTTTTTGTGTGTAAGCTGGAATCAGGGGGATAGAATTGTGGTCAGATTTGCCAAATGGAGGTGAGGGAGAGCTTTGTAAGCTTCTCTGTGTGTGGAGTAAAGGTGGTCTAGAGTTTTTTTCCCCTCTGGTTGCACATTTAACATGCTGGTTTAAGTCCCCAGCCTCCAAGAGTGCCGCCTCTGGATGAGCATTTTCCTGTTTGCTTATGGCCTTATATAGCTCATTGAGTATGGTCTTAGTGCCAGCATCGGTTTGTGGTGGTAAATAGACAGCTACGAAAAATATAGATGAAAAATATTTTGGTAAATAGTGCGGTCTACAGCTTATCATGAGATACTCTACCTCAGGTGAGCAAAACCTTGAGACTTGCTTAATATTAGATTTCTTGCACCAGCTGTTGTTTGCAAATATACACAGACCGCCACCACTTGTCTTACTGGAGGCGGCTGTTCTATCTTGCCAATGCAGCGTAAACCCTGCCATCTGTATGTTATCCGTGTTGTCGTTCAGCCACAACTCGGTGAAACATAAGATATTACAGTTTCTAATGTTCCGTTGGTGGGATATTTGTGATCATCGCTTGCCTATTTGGTTATCCAGCGATTGTACATTGGCTAATAGGACTGATGGTAGAGGTAGCTTACCCACAAGCCGTCATATCCTTACAAGGCACCCCGGCCTACGTCCCCGATATCTCTGTCTCTTTCTCCTGCGAATGACAGGGATGAGGGCCTTGTCGGGTGTCTGAACTAAATCCTTTGCATCCGACTTGTTGAAGAAAAAAATCTTTGTCCAGTACGCGGTGAGTAATCGCTGTTCTGATATCCAGAAGCTCTTTTCAGTCATAAGAGATGTGATGGAAACATGACGTACAAAAATAAGTTACAAATAATGCAAGAAAATACACACAATAGCACAATTGGTTCGGAGCCCATAAAACTAACACCATCTTTTCCGGCGCCATTATTAGAATTTCTGTCTGCATTCATAAAACTAACACCATCTTTTGATCTCACATAGCCCAACTGTCCCGTACAAAACAATCTGAAATATTTTGCGCTGGTATTGTGCAAGTTCTCTCAGTCATGAGCAATGGATGAAGATTGAAATTCAAATATCAGAAGCAGAATGTCCTGTCTGCTATCGTGATGGTGTCGGAGCAGCAGACATGGCATGATTTAATATTCGTCCATTGAAACAAACTGATATTTTCGAGGAAGAACATAACAACTGTAATGCTAATTTGAGTGGACATGGGATTACACGAGTTGGACACATGCAGACAATTATACCCCTGCGAAGGTATGCTGGCTTCAGGAAATCCCACATGAGTGCTTGCACTCAGCTTCCATCAATAATATCGAGTTGTGTAATCGTAAAAATAAACAAGGGACTGTCTTGTCGCCTTGGCTACGTCTCCACAGGGTCACCTTGGAGGAAGCGGAGAAGCGGGGATGGTCCCTACGCATATATCCACCTAGGCTGGGATGTAATGGGATGGTAGATGTGTGGAATGAGGCCGACAGTGCAACCTGTTCTTGCGGACAATGACTGATTGCCTGGGGAATGCAACCATACATGTTGCATTACTGCTACATAATTGACTTTAGTGGCAGACAAGATCCTCAAGGGCTAACGGGTTATCCACAATATCACTTTTTTTGTGCAGGAAGCGACATTCTTATGAGGATGTTCATGTCAAGACGTCCCAATATGCATATCAAAAGGTAAAAAACGTCAAGTGTAGATTAGCATCTGTCAGAGGACAACACTCTCACTAAACCCAGGGCCCTCTTCAATTAAAAACTGTAACCTGTAAGGTTATAAGTCAATGATTGTTCTCCCTGTGTTACGAGAATTCAAGTTTATATTGTCCTGCTGTTCATGCTTTATTTGTTTCACCTTGTAGACATGGTTTTGGTGAGTACATTCATCGAAATGTGCAACAAGCACTAAATCATTTATACGGAACATAGCCTACTACAAGATTAATTGAATTTGGCCCACAGTTCTGCATGTTCTCTTAAACTTGAAAAGCTAACACTTGTAAACCCTTATGAAGGTCTACTGACCAAAATATTGTTTTGAAGTGATGCCAGCCAGTGTGCAGGAGTTTCTGTTTTAAGTTATTCAGTGTGCTTCGCCAAACACCTCAAGTTGTGACAACTTTTCCTTCTCTAACTCATTAAAACACTTGAAAATGTGAAAAGTTGTGATAAACAACATAACACACAGGGAATATAACCCACTGGAGGCAATTTAGTTAGTAGCTAACACTCCAGGCATATACAGTGAGTATACCAAACACTAGGAACACACCCCCCTCGCCTTCAGAACAGTCTCAATTCGTCAGAGCATGGATCAACAGGGATGTACGTGCTTCTCCACCTGCATTGCTTGCTGTTTGGGGTTTTAGGCTGGGTTTCTGTACAGCACTTTGAGATATCAGCTGATGTACGAAGGGCTATATAAATAAATTTGATTTGATTTGATTTGATTTGATGTAGGCCCATGTTGACTCCAATGCTTCTCACAGTTGTGTGAAGTTGGCTGGATGTCCTTTGGGTGGTGGACCATTCTTGAATCACTGTTGGAAACTGTTGAGTGTGAAAAACCCAGCAGTGTTGCATTTCTTGGCACCTGGCATCTTCTACCATACCCCTTTCAAAGGCACTGAAATCTTTTGTCCTTCCCATTCACCCTCGGAATGGCACACATACACAATCCATGTCTCAAATGTCTCAAAGCTTAAAAATCCTTCTTCTAACCTGTCTCCTCCCCTTCACCTACACTGATTGAATTGAGTTTAACAAGTGACATCAGCAAGGGATCATAGCTTTCACCTGAATTAACCTGGTCAGTCTATGTCATGGAAAGAGCAGGTGTTCTTAATGTGTTGTACAGTCAGAGTATTCCTCCAGTCTATCAGAAAACAAAGAGACAGGAACCAAGGAGAAGTGAACTTGGCTCTGACTCTTGGGCGAGGCTGGTTAATTGAGCTTGACTCTCTTTCCTGGCCCAATGACAGCGTATTTAGTGTCAGCACCCATCAAGCATCTGCCTGTCTGCTGTGTCTCTTACCATGACGGATTGTCACACACAGGCGTTCAGTGACTCGACAGAGACAGCCTACCACTGTGTCACTCTCAGTGGTTAACGGTCCCCTCAAGGGATGTGACAGGAATACTAGTTGAATGTCCAGCCTGACCCTTGGTCGCATATGAGCATCCCCATGGAAACACTAACACAAACACTGTCATCAAATGATCAGAGTACTAGAGAAATCCTTTAAATCCTTGTGGCAGTTGTGTTGTCTCTAATATCTGTGTCAAATGGGCAAATTATGTCCGCCATATCGTGCATTCATGACTTAAATATATTTTTTTTATTCCCCCTGTGTGACAAAGGACGATGGTTCCTCCATGGAGACACACGGACAAACACATCTGTATAATGTGTAGTGTATTCCAGTCCTATAAACTGAAGTACCCTGGGATTCCACGGTGCCACACGACCCAGCAGTAGACATAAGGAGTTATTGAACAGTTTTTGTTCTGAAAAAGCCTTGGTGCTTTCTGAGCATCCTGAGACCTAACAAGGAGTGTGTAACTTAAATGCTGCCGCTTTGTGACACACACACTGGTCAAGGTCACTGACAGTTGATGTTTCGTTGCCTCAGCTATTGACATAATCATTTCCAGGAATGAACTGGAGACTTTATATTGCTGAATGTCTCAATAACTCATAGTATAGACACTGTCTGTGTTGCATCAATATGCCTCTATTCATTGTATGTGTTTGGTTAGTTTCATAAAGCACGTGGAGTCTCCTACACACCCATTAGCCATGATCCATAAGAGGAGGAGAGGCATTGAGAGACTTTACAAGGCCCTAATGTCCAGCATGCTGCCATGCAAACCTGATGAGACTGAGTGTGAGCTGTGTGACATGGTAGTGATGAGAGGTGAGGCTGTGGAGATCAACTGCAGGGGTCACACACAAATCTGTCAGGGCATTTGTTAGAGCCTGCCCTGTTCCGTAATCCCCTCTGGTTGAGACCCCTATCTCTCTCTTCTCTCCCTCCAAGGATTCACCACCGAGAGATGCCTCCCTCCCTCCCATGGATTTCACATGGATTCACAGAGAAGGTCACAAGAGGAATTTCAGTGGAAAGTATATGGCAGGTGGGGATTTTCCATTACACCTCCATTACGACTGACATAACCTGAGAGAAAGGCTGGGATGGAAGAGCTGCACCGTCGCAGGAAAAGAGGGGAAAACAGCTGCTTATATGCTACAGCTAGATAGAGACGACGGAAACACACATACGCACGCAAGCACGCACCCACGCACACACACACACACACTTAATGTAGGGTTCATACACCAACCAACAAAGTGAGATAAACAAGCTACATCATGACTGTTGGCCTCTGAACAGTATGTTTTTATCTCAGAGAAGCAAAACAAACTGAGCTAGAGAAAATAACACTCACTGCCCTTGTCAAATGAAAACTAACAATTTAACTTTGAGGTGTCTATACCTTGAGGCAGGTTACCAAAAAGTTACCAAAGAACCAGGTTACCAGGTTACCAGGTCACCAAAGAACCTACTCAATTTTTTGATATCCCTATTTACTTGTTGTTCAATTACACAGCAAAATGGCAATGCCATAAATCTTACCTACAGTAATAATGTCACTTTTGTATTAAAACAAGCAACATTACATTCAATTCCCTACCAAGGTGTTACCGTCATAGATATCCTATTCAATTATTTCGAATTCCAAATTCTATGGTTTCCAATGTATTGTATATTTTTTAAGGCAAAGTAACCATGGTTGCCAAGTAATTTATGTGAAATATCAGGTAAATACCATGTGAAACAGGACGGTGTTACCTTGAGGGTAATCTGGCAGCACCAGACGAGTGTGTCTCTGAATGTGGAATGTATTCCATAAAGCCTGTCAGGCTTGAGGGTGAAATGCTCAGAGAGATTGATGGAGATAGAGAGAATGGTAGAGATGCAGGAACATGTTTCTTATTCCAGGCAGACTCTCCAAGTGCCCCGACGAGACTAGTCTTCCATGAGGGGCTGGCCATTGAACATGAAGGGTCCCCTTAGAGCTCTTTTCCACCTGTCAGGAAATGTTCATGTCCAGGCTGCCTGTACCAGGCATGCATTCTTGATGGAGAGACAAAGCAGAGGGATAGCATGTGCACTTTCATGACCAGCGTGGCACTCGCCGGGGGCTCCGTGAAACTGCGGTATGCAACTGCCGCGTGGGCCTTGCAGACAACATGATGGCGGAGATCCCACTCTTATCCAGAGCAACTTACAGTTAGTTAAGATAGCTAGGTTAGACAACCACATATCTCAGTGATAGTAAATATATTTTCCCTCAATAAAGTAACTATCAGAAAAGTCAGTGCCAGTAAGGGGGAAAAAAGACAAATGAGAGTGTTAGTTCACAAAATACTTTAACTTTTCAGGTGGGGAGGGGTGAAGAGGGGATGCGAGGGGGTGGGGTGTTGTGGTATTATTTAAGATACTCTATAAAGGGTTTCAGATGTTTTTGGGAAGATGGGCAGGGATTCTGCTGTTTTAGCTTCAGGGGGAGACTGGTTCCACCATTGGGGTGCCAGAACAGAGAAAGCTAAGTCTGGGCTGAGGTGGCGCTACAAAGTATTAACTTAAGGGGGCTGAATAATTTTGCACGCCCAATTTTTCAGTTTTTGATTTGTTAAAAAAGTTTGAAATATCCAATAAATGTCGTTCCACTTCATGATTGTGTCCCACTTGTTGTTGATTCTTCACAAAAAAATACAGTTTTATATCTTTATGTTTGAAGCCTGAAATGTGGCAAAAGGTCGCAAAGTTCAAGGGGGCCGAATACTTTCGTAAGGCACTGTATATGTACAGTACCAGTCAAAAGTTCAAACACACAGTGGATTTTCTTGTTTTGACCGCTGATCAGTTATTGATCAGTTATTGAAGTTTTGACTCAATCATGGGAACCAATTTGTGAGTCCAATACTGCATTGAGAAAATAACATCAAATAACATCAAATTGATCAGAAATACAGTGTAGACATTGTTAATGTTGTAAATGACTATTGTAGCTGGAAACGGCTGGTTTTTAATGGAATATCTACATAGACGTACAGAGGCCCATTATCAGCAACCATCACTCCTGTGTTCCAACGGCACGTTGTGTTAGCTAATCCAAGTTCATCATTTTAAAATGCTAATTGATCATTATAAAACCCTTTTGCAATTATGTTAGCTTCATTACATAGTACCCGCAAAACACCAGTCTCAACGTCAACAGTGAAGAGGCGACTACGGGAAGCTGGCCTTCTAGGCAGAGTTACAAAGAAAAAGCCACATCTCAGACTGGCCAATAAAAAAATAAAAATTAAGATGGGCAAAAGAACACAGACACTGGACAGAGGAACTCTGCCTAGAAGGCCAGCATCCTGGAGTATTTGCGGGTACAATTTCATGAAGCTGCCAGTTGAGGACTTGTGAGGCGTCTGTTTCTCAAACTGGACACTCTAATGTACTTGTCCTCCTGCTCAGTTGTGCACTGGGGCCTCCCACTCCTCTTTCTATTCTGATTAGAGCCAGTTTGCACTGTTATGTGAAGGGAGTAGTACACAGCGTTGTACAAGAGCTTCAGTTTCTTGACAATTTCTTGCATGGAATGGCCTTAATTTCTCAGAACAAGAATAGACTGACTAGTTTCAGAAGAAAGTTATTTGTTTCTGGCCATTTTGAGCCTGAAATCAAACCCACAAATGCTGATGCTCCAGACACTCAATTAGTCTAAAGAAGGTCAGATTTATTGATTCTTTAATCAGAACAACAGTTTTCAGCTGTGCTAACATAATTGCAAAAAGGTTTTCTAATGATCAATTTACCTTTTAAAATGATAACAATAGTCATTTACAACATTTGCAATGTCTACACAGTATTTCTGATCAATTTGAAATTATTTTAATGGACAAAAAATGATATTTTCTTTCAAAAACAAGGACATCTTGAAGTGACCGCAAACTTTTGAACGGTAGTGTACATTGTAGTGAAGACATCAAAACTATGAGATAACACATATGGAATCATGTAGTAACCAAAAAAGTGTTATTAAACAAATCAAAATATATTTTAGATTTTAGATTCTTCAAAGTAGCCACCCTTCGCATTGATGGCAGTTTCGCATTCTGGAGTTCCCACATATTTTGAGCAATTGTTGGCTGCTTTTCCTTCACTCTGAGGTCCATCTCATCCCAAACCATCTCAATTTGGTTGAGGTCGGGTGATTGTGGAGGCCAGGTCATCTGATGCAGCACTCCATCACTCTCCTTCTTGGTGAAATAGCCCGTACACAGCCTGGAGGTGTGTTGGGCCATTGTCCTTGTTAAAAACAAGTGATAGTCCCACTAAGTGCAAACCAGATGGGATGGTGTATCGCTGACAAATACTGTGGTAGCCATGCTGGTTAAGTGTGCCTTGAATTCTAAATAAATCACAGACAGTGTCACCAATAAAGAACCCCCACACCATCACACCTCCTCCTCCATGCTTCACAGTACAAACCACACATGCGGACATCATCCGTTCACCTACTCTGCATCTCACAGAGACATGGCAGTTGGAACCAAATATCTCAAATTTGGACTCATCAGACCAAAGGACAGATTTCCACCGTGTTTCTTCGCCCAATCAAGTCTCTTCTTATTATTGGTGTCCTTTAGTAGTGGTCTCTTTGCAGCAATTCAACCATGAAGGCCTGATTCACGCAGTCTCCTCTGAACAGTTGATGTTGAGATGTGAAGACTTTGTATAGGCTGCAACTTCTGGGGCTGGTAACTCTCATGAACCTATTCTGCACTTGAAGAAACTTTAAAAGTTCTTGAAATGTTCCGCATTGTCTTGACTGTCCACGAGAATACAAATGGGTCAAATCAGGTATGCAATGAATAACTTCAATCAGACCCCCTCTCACCCTAGAGCGGGAAGGAAAGAACTAGGGGGGTTAATAACCGGCCTGTTGTAAATCAAGGGAGAAGATTCAGAACTGCGCTCTCAAGATTCACCAAAGCGAACTTTTTCCCACTGAAACTCTAACTCGTTCATATGCGAATACTGGAACAATATTTCTGACTTAAATCGTGAGGAATGGTCAGAGGTGATGAATAGAACACTAATGTAATTTTGTTTGTAATTTTGTGATGTTATTAAAAATGTTATAAAGGAAATACTGTACCTTGGAAAGTAGAGACACTACATATATGAAGTTTCCATACTGTGTTGTGCATGTAATATGACAAATTATGAACGTGTTTTTGTTAAGAGAGAGAGATGTGATTTGAGAAGCTATTAAGATGATTTTTTTAACCTAACTTTGCACAGTGAGGAGGTACCGCCTGGAGTGAGGCCAGGGAGCCCCTTTTGAGCATATACATAATTGGTTAAGAAAAAAACACATTAGACCAGAAAAGAGTGAGGCTGCAGCTGCACGTTTAAAGTGGTTTGAATTTTGAATCTCAACACAAGGTGGAGACAATAAACTCACCTCCCAGACAATCATTGATACGGCTGATTAGCTGTTTGAAAGCAAAATTTAAGTAGGATAATCCTGTTACTCTGCTCAAACCATCGATACGTTTGGCTAGCCTATCTTCAAAGAAGCCTCTTTGAGAAATATGACCAGATGTGGCAACCATCATTTTTTTTGCGACGGTCCTTGCACACAGTACAAGCAGCGTGGTAATTCTGACCTGATGAATGAGTGAGTGAATGGAAGGAAAGTCAACTCTGTAATTTGGTTCAGGACTACACAACAAGTCCCCGGCTACCAGACAACTACAAAGAAGGATAACAGTAGAAGACTTGTTGTAACCATTTTGTTCAATTAGAACCTTACAAGTGTGCCACGAAAAGGCCCAACCCCCTTTCCAAGGCTTCCCTGTTCACCAAGAGACCCCCAGCAAACTCAGACATTTCACGTAAAAACATTCATGATTACTCAGTGGGCAGCAGTTCGTGTTCAAAGTATGTGGTTACTGTAGACGAGAGTGGTTTCTGAATGTACCAATGTTAAGTGTCTCTGTACCTCTCTCTCCCTCTCCATCGCTCCTTTAAAAAGCATCAATTCTGTTGTCATTCCGCTAGGGACCTGTTTTCAATTTATTACAGTCAATAGCTAGTGCAGAGTGTGTATGTTTATCTTGTGTTCCCATTGAATTATCTTGTAAATAAATAATTAAACAAATTTGTGTATATGCATCATTAGTGTTTTATGTAAAAACATTGGAGGCCTACAGTTGTACCGCACACTCAAGCACGCACCCGGATTTTCCGTGTCTTTTTTTTTCTTCTTGACAGACCGGGTTGATGGCTGGAAAGGACATTTTCCCATCGTTAAAGGGTGAGATACTGTTTTAAAACCATTGATTTAATACCAAAATATATAGTACTAACTTTTTAAAGACATGTTAGAATTAATTACCCAATTGTACTACTATTTAAACATGCATCATTAGTGTTTTTATGTAAAAACATTGGAGGTCTACAGTACGTTATTACAAACTTTAGAACATACCATTGTAGGAAAGACTATAAATTGTTTCTGAGAATCTACGTCTAACAGTCGCTTCCCAATCACCTATGTCCAGTAGCCTTCAGAAATATCTATTAGGAGGGATTCACTTATTCACATCTCTTTTTTAATCTGTCCTGGCCACTAAATATTTGGGGCTGTGGGTTTGCGCTAAAGCTGTGGTAACATAGTGTTAAAGTATATTCTCCACGTTCTGTCCACGTTCTGTCCCTAACTAGGGGGTGTTTCGATACATTTTTTTGTTTGTTTTATAATGGTTACATGTTCAGTACACACCCCTGCATTCTATATTATTAAGTAGGCTGTTGGTCTTTGAGGTCCGTTATGTCAATTTGCCTTTATACATCTCATTGACCTACTGTCAACATCTACAATAATCATTAGACGTACGCGTCAGAGTTATCATACCCCGTGTCAGGGTTTGTACAGAGTTGGTTAAATCCGCTCTTTTGCTCCCCACTTACATGGCTAATAATCTCCAAGCTGCTCTAAGCGGTGATGGTTTTGGTGTCTCTAGGTTCATCTAGACTTTTGAATGAGGCCTGTTACAACTTTCTGACAAAACCTTTAAATGTAGTTTGTGAAACCATTCAGTCGTGGATGTATGTAAAACATATTTAACACGTATTGCAGGTTACAGAAGCCTCCTGTTGTACTATGAATCCCCACTCAACCCTGTTAGATCTTGATGTGTTGGCCGAAATATGAAATTACCTCTTCCCCTATCGTTAAAGTGTGAGATACATTTTTAAAACCAGTGATTTAATTCAAAATATTTATTACCTACATTTAACACATGTTATAATTCCAAAATGTTTACTATTTCTTACAGATAGAGGGTCCGGTTAGCCCTGACCATTATCCATTTCGAATTCATCAACTCAAAGACGCTTGCCCGCTCCATCAAAACTCCGTAAGTTTTCCCGCCATGTGTAGATCAATCGTTCCTGCCTGTAAATTCTGGGTAATGCCCACATCATTAATTAATAAGATGTGTAGAAAACTGTTTAGCCATAGTTAAAGGCGTTTCATAAAGAGGCTGTCATGATTGCCTGTGCCACATGTTTAACACGTATTGCTTGTTACCTAATACTACTGTTGTACATTTAATATCCACTAGCAGATTTCATCGCATTTGCACAAATTCTGTCATGTTACTGTGGTCTTTTTAAATGTCCGTAAATATGTGTGTAAAGTGTATATGTTTGTTTCACTGTAGATTTGTTTAAGCCCTCCTAGAAACACCTAATTAAAGGCCTTTCATAAAGAGGCTGTCATGATTGCATGTGCCACATGTTTAACACGTATTGCTTGTTACCTAATACTATTGTTGTACATTTAATATCCACTAGCAGATTTCGTCGCATTTGCACAAAATTCTGTCATGTTACTGTGGTCTTTTTAAAAGTCAATAAATATGTGTGTAAAGTGTGCATGTTTGTTTCACTGTAGATTTGTTTAAGCCCTCCTAGAAACACCTAATTTCATCCCACAGCATTAATTAATAAGCTGTGTAGAAGCTGTTTAGCCATAAGTAAAGGCCTTTCATAAAGTGGCTGTCATGATAAACCTGAAATTACCTTTAGGATCTTTTCTTTGGGGTTCTAATCTCCCCAGGTGTACATGCACTGAAAATCCTTAGGCTGGAGCCATCTGGAAGCTCTGTGCCTGTACATATAAAGAGAACTAGATAGGTAACTAGGCTGAGAAATATTATTTAAATGGCTGTTTTAATTGTTGTTTAAAGCCTGAAATGGACACAATGCCAAGGGACCTTGTTTCTAACACACACACACACACACACACACACACACACACACACACACACACACACACACACACACACACACACACACACACACACACACACATTCCTGCTTCATAGATAGCAACCATAAGGGCAATAACCCTGGGGGTGGGGGACATACACATTCCAAAAGTTCAAACACTCAAACCCCCCAGTTCAACCAGGCCCCTAGACATCAATCACCATGACTACTTCAAAGGATGCCATATAGATATAAAATAACACACACCCTCTAATACGTGACCACAGGAACAGGGGGGACGGGGCGGAGGCCCATATTCGGACATGCACACGTCATCTTGACGCAGGGTCATCAATCACTTTGACGCGTGCCGTCTACTTTAATCTCTCTATTTACTTTTCAAACAACCGAAAGTGAGCAGGTGTATTCTGAATAAAGGGAAACGGCCCTTCTTGAACACAGGATGAGACATTCTTACCAATTTACTAGAGAACCAGTTTGGATTTAAGTATAACTTTTGTATGACTCATTCCTTTGGTGAGAGGTCTAATGCTTGAATATTTAATCATTTCTGCACTCTGAATTCATATTTGTTATATAAGTAGGCCCTTTTCATTTTGTCTGGCTTGCCGTTCCAAATAAAATGGAATATTTTTTTGTTCATATAATTTAAAAAGCAGGTCACTAGGTGTAAATTAGATATAGTTAGTTATAGTTTTTTAAATGTAGTTCCACATGATAGGACAATAAATAAATGAAATGTATAATTTATTTGAAAACTGTTCCACCGTGATAGGACAATAAATAAATAAATAAAACGTATAATTCATTATATAAAAAGTATATCCATCATCTGAACAACATTGAAAGCTCTCTCACACCCCCGCTCATAGCAATACATTGGTTCTGGGATATGCTATCATTTAATTTCTCACTCAACGCCACACTTTCCCAAACATAACAAATAAAATAAAAAGTAAACACACCACACCATCCACACATACTGTGCCTTCTGCTTACTGAGTTTTTATCTTCACCATGTGGAATTAGTGCTTCTGTGTTCCAATTAGTTATATTTGAAGATATATAGAAAGCTATATTTTTTATTGGATTGTTTACTACAATCCATAACCGACCTAAAATTGTGTTTCATTATTTTCCTAGTCTACGAGAACTTTGTAATTTTTTAAATAGTAATGGAGTAGTCTTTGTGTCTCTGAACAACTGGTTGTCAATATATAGTTTATCGCTGCGACGACGAGAGCTACTTTTAATCTATTTTCTTTGATTCCAAGCGAAGCTATTTTGTCAATAGCTTTGCTTGGAATCTGTGCTGTAAGGAGGAACTCTCTAACTACAGATTCAGGAATTTCTCCTTTCTCTTGGATACCTGTAAGTACCAGATTCTCTCTCATGGGTCTAGTCTGTATGTCAAGTAAGGTTTCTCTCAGAACGGTGTTCTCCTTTTTAAATTCATTCACTTCGGTTTCAATCTTATTGACTGTCCCTTTTAGCTTGTGTGTTTCATTCTCCAATGTAGCAGCTTTTTCCATCACTCATGTTGAGGCTAGCCTTCAACTCTTTTATATCCTTACTGACTAATTCAAGTATACCCAGTTTGTCATTGATTGATTTTAACAGATCGGGTTCGACCTTTACCATTCCCGGTGGTGAAAATATGAAATCGTCTGTCTGTAGAAGAGTCATGTTTTCATTTAGAAATCAGTTCCACTGTCTTGCTCTCCGTCATGTTTGGGTGTTGCTTGTTTTTGTAATATTTGGCGATAAATGTCTCTAGTCTTAAGATCTGTTTTGTGTTATTATCCAGATTGAAGGTTATCACCCACCAGATTGTGTAGTGCTAATATTTAGTCTAACTTGCCGATATTAAATATTATGTTATTATCTTGAGGTGCTCTACATAACTTTGTTCAGTCCGCCATTACCCGTCTCAGTTCCGCCTGTTGTTTTCCCCAATTTGTGGCTAGATTTGCCAGTTCTTGCTGTGAGATGTTACCCCACTCTTCCGCCAAGGCATCTGCAGGTTCCAGGACATTTCTGGGGGGAATGGCCCTAGCCCTCACCCTCCAATCCAACAGGTCCCAGATGTGCTCAATGGGATTGAGATCCGGACTCTTCGCTGGCCATGGCAGAACACTGACATTCCTGTCTTGCAGGAAATCATGCACAGAACGAGCAGTATGGCTGGTGGCATTGTCATGCTGGAGGGTCATGTCAGGATGAGCCTGCAGGAAGGGTATCACATGAGGGAGGAGGATGTCTTCCCTGTAACGCACAGCTTTGAGATTGCCTGCAAAGACAAGCTCAGTCAGATGATGCTGTGACACACCACCCCAGACCATGATGGACCCTCCCGCTCCAGAGTACAGGCCTCTGTGTAACGCTCATTCCAGCGACGATAACCGCAAATCCGACCATCACCCCTGATGAGACAAAACCGCAACTTGTCAGTGAAGAGCAATTTTTGCCAGTCCTGTCTGGTCCAGTGATGGTGGGATTGCTAGTGATGAGGACCTGCCTTACCTGCCTGTTGGCCTACAAGCCCTCAGTCCAGCCTCTCTCAGCCTATTGCAGACAGTCTGAGCACTGATGGAGGGATTGTGTGTTCCTGGTGTAACTCAAGCAGTTGTTGCCATCCTGTACCTGTCCCGCAGGTGTGATGTTCGGATGTAACGATCCTGTGTAGGTGTTGTTACACGTGGTCTGCCACTGTATGGACGATCAACGATCCATCCTGTCTCCCTGTTATGCTGTGTTAGGCGGCTCACAGTTCAGACATTGTAATTTATTGCCATGGCCACATCTTCAGTCCTCATGCCTCCTTTGCAGCATGCCCAAGGCATGCTCACACAGATGAGCAGGGACCATGGGCATCGTTCTTGGTGTTTTTCAGAGTCCGTAGAAAGGCCTCTTTAGTGTCCTAAGTTTTCATAACTGTGACCTTAATTGCCTAACATCTGTAAGCTGTTAGTGTCTTAATGACTGTTCCACAGGTGCATGTTCATTATTTGTTTATGGTTCACGGAACAAGAATGGGAACAGTGTTTATAAACCATTTACAATGAAGATCTGTGAAGTTATTTGGATTTTTACGAATTGTCTTTGAAAGACATGGTCCTGAAAAAGGGGTGTTTCTTCAGTTTGCTGAGTTTGTATCCCCCATATATAATCTTCCCAGCTCTGCAGATTTTGCTGTGAGGAGGCAGAGTCATTAGATTATTTATTTTGGTACTGTCCATATGTAGCTTGTTGTTGGTCACAGGTCCAGGAATGGCTGAAGAATTGCAACATTTGCCTAGAACTAACGCTGCAGATAGCAATACTGGGGGATTTGAAAAGTCAGTCAATAACAAAATAATTATTTGAACAAAAATGTTTTTAAAAATGTACAACCTGTAGAAGCTATGAGAATAGAAAGGTTCCGTACTTTTGTGAAGCATCACAGCAGAAACATATGGCAAATAGAAATCCAAAATGGATGATGTTCAGAGATTGATGGGAGGGGTTGAATGGAGCTGAAGGGTGGGACTAATAACAAGAACCAATGTAAAACATACAGGGTCTGTAAAATGTATATAGGTTCAGAACTTTTAAGAAATAGCATAGTTACAAATAGAAATCAAACTGGATAGACATCAGAAATAGAGGAAGGACTAAAACAAACAATATAACTATTGTAAAATGTGTATAAACTGAAGCCTAAGTGTTATTGTTTATTAGTTTACTCTAATTGGGGGAGGGGTTTTAGGGTTTGCGGGAAGTAATATATATATATATATATATTTTAAACACACACTTACCCCAAAAATATATGGGGATTGGAAATGATGCAGACAATTACATTGATGGGAGCAACAACCTTTCCACAATATTAAAACTGATCCAACCCTTAAAGAAATAAAAAATAAAAAGACCTGCCAAGACAAGATGAACTGGCAACAGAAACAGAACACAGGTATAAATGCACAGGAGATAAAGGGAAGATGGGCGACACCTGGTGGGGGGGTGGAGACAAGCACAAAGACCGGTGAAACAGATGGATGTGACAGTACACCCATACGTAATTGGGGGGTTTTAACACTCCACCCCAAAATACAACATGTCATGAAAAAGGCACGGGGACGAAGCCCAAAACACATATATAAAATACACAGGTATGTAACCCAAACAAAGAGCGATAATTACAAGGGACGAGTTCTGTAATAACACAAGTGCACAATACACGTAGCACGAAAGCCAAAACAACAACGCACAGGTACTCGCAAGACAACAATAATAGGAACAATAACCAACAAGGATAGAGGGCACATTTATACAATTACTAATCAGGGGGAATGGGAACCAGGTGTGTGTAAGACAGTCCGGGGTTGGTGGTAATGATCGAGTGACACCTAGAATGCCGGTGAGGTAGACATCCAGAGCTGGTGAACGGAATAGCAGTACCGGGGTAATGCGTGACAATATTATTTTACCAAATTGAAGTATTTTTCTCGTATGGGATTTCAGTCATCTTCCTGTCGCAATCCGATGGCATAAATTACAGTGGCTTCAGAAATGTTTAATACCCCTCAACTTATTCTACATTTTGCTGTGTTACAGCCTGAATTCAAAACGGATTGGGAAAAAAAGATGATCGCACACACAATACCGAAAGTTACTCATGTAACCATGGTGCAATTAGCTAGGCACTATGCTAATCACTCAATGGGATATCCTTCCACCTGGCGGTAGGATGAGTCGAGATTAATATCCAAGTAATTCCGTGCTACGGGTGTGATTCACTTGCCCCCCCCCCCCCCCCCCCCCCCCACCCCCCCACCCCCTATAAATACCTGGGCACGTAGCATCACTTCCCCAAGACTCTTCCTGAAGCTTCAAAGGGAACCGCCAGCTGGACTAGCATAGTCACTTGCTCATAGAACCGTTACATGACTAACTTTTTTCTCTTTCGCTTGAGGGACTGTGCCAGTCACTCAAGGGGATGACCATACCAAAGTAAGTCAGTTCCCGTAAGACACAGCCCCGCCGCGCAAAGTCACCATTTCTGTGGGCACAAGCACCTGTTCATGAGAAACTGTTCACACCCCTGTGGAGAGAATTTAGCAATTTTAAAGCTTATTTCCTGCAATTCTACACATGTTGCCATGGGGTGCAAAGAACATTTAGTAGTTTTAGAGCAAATTGTATTGCAATTCTATACATTTTGCCATGTCTAATATGCATGTGATATTTGAGTGACAAAAAATTACAACAATATCTATGGGCAAAAAAAAATAATATATATATATACTGAACAAAAATATAAACGCAGCATGCAACAATTTATACGATTTTACTGAGTTAAAGTTCGTATGAGAAAATCTGTCACGTTTCTTCAAAATCGAACCCAGAAGCAGACCAGGACAAGGAGAGTAGGAAGAAGAGTATTTATTTACAAGTGAATGTGAATGGGTAGATATATCCAGGTGTCGTAGCGGGCAGCGGTGGTGAGTTGATGGGAGTAAATAGGTGGATCCAATGGGGAAGCGGAATCCTCCGACGACCAGGCGGGAATGGGGTAAATGATCCAGGTGAGTAATGTTCATGGCTAACGATCCGGCAGGGAATGGTTGTCAGGTCCGGGCTTATGAAGAGGAGAGATGATGATCAGGACCAGGTGTGCAGATAGCTGATGGGATACAGGTGCGGGTAATCAGAACTCCCAACTGGCTACATTGCCCGGCAACCAGACAGGGTGCGTTCCAGGACGCCGGAAAAAACACTCCAGGACAGAACACTGGCAAAAAAACAGACTCAGGAAACGGGATTCGTGACAAAATCAGTCAATTGAAATACATTCGTTCGGCCCTAATCTATGGATTTCGCATGACTGGGAATACAGATACAGTATGTATCTGTTGATTACAGATACTGTCATGGGTGTAAGATGGCACAGTGATGCCATCTGTTGGTAAATGTTCATTACTGCAACTCTTGTGTTTTACTGGGGTGCTTGAGATACCCGGATGTGTTGTCATGTACTGAACAAGACTGGTTACTCGCATCAATGCCTCTGTCTCGTCATTTCCTTCCTGTTTGGCCCTGTCCGGGGGTGTCCTCGGATGGGGCCACAGTGTCTCCTGACCCCTCCTGTCTCAGCCTCCAGTATTTATGCTGCAGTAGTTTATGTGTCGGGGGGCTGGGGTCAGTTTGTTATATCTGGAGTACTTCTCCTGTCCTATTCGGTGTCCTGTGTGAATCTAAGTGTGCGTTCTCTAATTCTCTCCTTCTCTCTTTCTTTCTCTCTCTCGGAGGACCTGAGCCCTAGGACCATGCCCCAGGACTACCTGACATGATGACTCCTTGCTGTCCCCAGTCCACCTGGCCATGCTGCTGTTCCAGTTTCAACTGACCTGAGCCCTAGGACCATGCCCCAGGACTACCTGACATGATGACTCCTTGCTGTCCCCAGTCCACCTGGCCATGCTGGTGCTCCAGTTTCAACTTCCACCTGACTGTGCTGCTGCTCCAGTTTCAACTGTTCTGCCTTATTATTATTCGACCATGCTGGTCATTTATGAACATTTGAACATCTTGGCCATGTTCTGTTATAATCTCCACCCGGCACAGCCAGAAGAGGACTGGCCACCCCACATAGCCTGGTTCCTCTCTAGGTTTCTTCCTAGGTATTGGCCTTTCTAGGGAGTTTTTACTAGCCACCGTGCTTCTACACCTGCATTGCTTGCTGTTTGGGGTTTTAGGCTGGGTTTCTGTACAGCACTTTGAGATATCAGCTTATGTACGAAGGGCTATATGAATAAATTTGATTTGATTTGATTTAACATACAAACATGGTGTCAGAGTCGGATAACTAACCATGCTTTTCGCAAATTAGAGTCACCTGCTCGTTTACAAACAAATGCTTATTTGTGTAAAATTTCGCCCGGAATTGGCCTTAGCTAGAGTGAGTTTGGTAGTTAGCTTCAGTGTTGTTAGCACCGGTTAGACATGGCAGCGAACATTCCCCCTCCCGCCGTTATGAAGCTCAGCGGGGATTGGAGCACGAACTGGGATACGTTTAGGGGTGAATGGGAGGACTATGCGCTAGCAACGGGACTTCTGGAAAAGGAAGATGAGGTAGTGGCTGCCACTTTGAGGACTATAATGGGAACTGAATGCCGACACGTATACAAACACAACCTGAACCTAACAGCAGCTCCGGAAGGTAACGCTATAGCTATTCTTGATGCTCTTGAACATTACTTTACGCCAGCAAAGAACGTCATCTACGAGCGTCATGTTTTCGGTCGTTGCAAACAGGAGGATGGGGAGTCCATTGACAGCTTTGTCACTAGGTTAAGGGAAAAGGCAGCTACATGTGACTATGGTGCTTTAAGAGATGAACTGATCAGAGATACGATTGTGCTTTGCATAGCTGATGAGGGCACCCGCAGACGTTTGCTGAGAGAACGTGACCTGACGCTGGCCTTGGCAGTGGAGACATGCTGTGCAGCAGAGCTTACTGATATACGGATAAGGTCCATGGAGCTAGAAAGGCAACATACGGACAATGTCAATGCTACATTCAGGCAGCCAGTAAAGAAATTCCCCTTTGCCACAGCTAATGCTAATACTACAGCCAACTCTGCAGCAGACAACCCCAATACATGCCGATATTGTGGCATTTCTCATGGACGAGGAAAAGAACACTGCCCAGCCTATGGAAAAATATGCAAATCCTGTGGTACAGCTAATCACTTCGCAAGGGTCTGCATGAAAAGCAAGAGAAAGGAGGGTAAAGTGCACTCCATGGAAACAAACACAGATGAAGGGAACGGCAGCACAGAGGATGTACATGCTAGCGAGTGCATAGGGGCAGTGAGAGCAAAAGGACAAAAGTGGTTTGTCACTCTGCTACTTAATAATAAACCACAGCAATGCCAGCTAGATTCAGGGGCCACATGCAACGTTATGAGCCTTAAAGACAAAAGGAGGCTCGCGCCCAGAGACAAACTCACACAGAGTAGCACCAAGCTGAAACTGTATTCAGGCCAGTTCATGACCTCTTTAGGCCTGTTTGTGACAGAGTGTGTTTTACGTGGCCAGAAATACACCCTTGCGTTTGAAATAGTTGAGGCTAGTCAACAGCCATTACTGGCAGGTTCTACATGCGAGCGCCTTGGACTTATTAACTTCACCATCCCAGCTGATCTTAACATTATAGACAAAGTCCAGGCTGGGCCCCTGAGCAAGGAGACACTCCTAAGCAAGTACCATGATGTCTTCAACGCACCGGTCGAGTCTGTTCCTGGGGAAGTCCACTTTGAGTTGGACGCAGCAATCCAGCCAATCCAGTGTGCACCCCCGCAATGTACCAGTGGCCATGAAAGCAGCGACGAAGGCTCAGCTTGACAAATACGAAGCAGATGGCCACATCATATCCGTCACCGAGCCTACGGACTGGATAAGTAATATGGTTATCGTCAAGAAACCAGACAAGCTACGGATATGCATTGATCCTAAACACCTCAACCGGGCTCTGCGACGTTCACATTACATTATGCCCACGTTGGAGGATGTTCTTTACAAGCTCCCAAAGGCCAGAGTCTTCACGCTCGTGGATGCCAGAGATGCCTTCCTGCAGTGCAAGCTCGACGAGCCCAGCAGCTACATGACCACCTTTTGGACACCCTGGGGCAGGAAGAGGTGGTTGAAGCTTCCGTTTGGTGTCTCCGTGGCTCCAGAGGTGTATCAGCAGAAACAGCATGAGCTGTTGATGGGACTCAGTGGCGTGGAACCCATAGCAGATGACATCCTCGTAGTGGGCTGTGGGGACAGTGATGAGGAGGCAGAATGTGACCATGACGCCAAGCTGCTGGCCCTGATGGTCAGATGCAGACAGGTCAAGCTTGACCTCTTCCTGCCCCAGGGTTCTGCTAAGCATAAAAAAGCTTCAGTTTAAAGTGCCAGAGGTCCGCTTTCATGGGCACATCTTGTCCTCCACCGGATTGAAGGCGGATCCTGAAAAAGTGAAGGCTGTCTTGGAAATGCCCCACCCATCTGACGTGAAAGGAGTGCAGCGCTTCGTCGGATTCGTCACCTACCTGGCCAAATTCCTACCGCGGCTCTCTGAAGTGTGTGAGCCACTGAGGAGGCTCATGGACAAGGACACCATCTGGCATTGGCTCCCAAAACATGACGCAGCGGTGAGGGAAATAAAACAACTGGTCACCCAGACACCTGTACTGCGATACTACAACGTGTCAAAACCTGTCACGAGTGACTCAAGCCAGTATGGACTTGGCTGTTGCCTCATGCAGGAGGGCCAGCCTGTGGCATTCGTCTCTAGGGCACTCACCCCAACAGAGCAGAACTATGCCCAGATAGAGAAGGAGTTTGCATGCCAACGCTTCCACCACTACCTGTACGGGCGCACCAATATTACCGCAGAGACAGATCACAAGCCCCTTATTGCTATATTCAGCAAGCCTCTCCTGAATGCCCCAAAACGACTGCAGAGCATGCTACTGGCCCTACTACAAACTACAACCTGTATAAGCCAGGGCCAGAGATGTATGTGAGTGACACACTCAGCAGGGCTACTGCATCAGGCACTCACACACGCTCCATGCATGAACAACACGCAGTGTGCAGCTTACAAACAGAGCAAGTGGATGTTGAACACATCAACCAGGCTGACTACCTTAATGTTATGGACCAGTGGCTAATACAAATCAGACAGCACACAGACAGGGACGGGCAACTCCAGGCATTGAGGTATGTGATTCTGATGGGCTGGCCCGACTGCAGTGAAGAAACTGCTTTAGCCATCAGAGAATATTGGCCAGTCAAAGAGGAGCTCAGTGTTCAAAATGGAGTAATATTCAAGAGTCAGAGAGTCATTATTCCCCGGTCTCTGCGCCCTGAGATGTTGACACGCGTGCACTCAAATCACATAGGAGGTCAGGCCTGTTACAGACAAGCACGTGACACACTGTATTGGCCAGGAATGCAAAGTGAAATCAAAGACTATGTCAGTAAATGCACAATCTGCAATGAATATGCCATTGAGCAACAGAGAGAGACGATGTTGTCCCACGAGCTACCGATGTGCCCCTGGCAGATAGTAAGTCTAGATCTCTTCCAGCACAGTGGCAAAGAATTTCTGCTGGTAGTCGATCATTACTCAGACTTTCGGGAGATTGACCTCCTCCCCGACCTCTCAGCAGAGACAACGATCAAATGCTGCAAGGCTCAGTTTGCCCGCTATGGCCAGCCAGATAGGGTAATTTCAGACAATGGACCCCAATTCTCCAGAGTTGAGTTCCGAAAATTTGCTGCAGGATGGGAATTCGAGCACGTCACTTCATCACCACGACACCCAAAAGCTAATGGGAAGGCGGAGTCCGCAGTAAAAATAGCAAAGAACCTCTGCAAAAAGGCTCTGCTAGAGGGCAAAGATGCCTGGAAAGCAATCCTGCAGTGGCGCAATACCCGACAGAAGGCATGGATAGCAGCCCGGCCCAGCGCCTCATGGCATGACGCTTAAAAGCAGCTCTACCAGTAGCCAGCACTCTCCTGGAGCCATGTGTGGTGACAGACGTGCTGGTGAAGCTATGTCACAGAAGACAGGTCTCCAAGTTAATCTATGACAAATCAGCAAAAGACTTACCTGAGCTCGAATGAATGAATCGAATGAAGCCACTACCAAGTGACCGGACAGGCCTCTGGAGACTCGGATCCTGTGTACAGAAAGTTGCACCACGCTCCTACTTGGTCGAAGTGAATGGATCAATGTACCGTCGTAACAGGGTTGACCTTCGGATTGCTGAGCCAGCACCTATTCAGAACCCTGATGGCCAAAGGGGTCGCATGACAAAAGACAGAACCCCCCCCAGGTCGGCCGCTCCCTCGCCCATCAATTCTCCCCTTAGACATTCAGGTGACACGCCTGTGCGGGAACCCGCAGTCCTCGCTGACAAGCCCCCTGTCTTTTCACGCTGCGGGCGTCTGTCCCAGCCACCAAAAATACTTAATCTGTAGGTTGCCCATCAGGGATTGTTGACAGAGATAAAAGTGAAGAGAATATCAAAATGTGTTGTTGTTACCTGAAAAGAAAAAAAAGAAGAAAAAAAACTAAACTGTTCATGTTGGAAATTGTTACTAGGTTTGTTTTGTTAGTGAATTGACACCTCCTGTCCTATTTTATTAAATGGAAGATGTTATGGGTGTAAGATGGGACAGTGATGCCATCTGTTGGTAAATGTTCATTACTGCAACTCTTGTGTTTTACCGGGGTGCTTGAGATACCCGGATGTGTTGTCATGTACTGAACAAGACTGGTTACTCGCATCAATGCCTCTGTCTCGTCATTTAACATTCAAACAGATACCTTAAAAGAAATGGGCCTCAGGTACTCGTCACAGTATTTCTGTACAGTCAAATTGCCATCAATAAAATGCAATTGTGTTCATTGTCCATATCTTATACCAGTGGCCCATACCATAACCCCACTGCCACTATGGGCCACTGTTCACAATGTTGACATCAGCAAACTCCTTGCCCACACGCAGTTGTGAGGCCAGTTGGATGTACTGCCAAATTCTCTAAAACGACGTTGGATGCGGCTTATGGTTTTTATATATATATTTTTTTTTTATTTGTATTTTTATTATTATTATATATATATATATATTTTATATATATATATGTATATATTTTTTTTTTCTTCTTGGGCCTCTATAACTATATCTATTGTTTTTTGTTGTTGTGTGATTTGGATTAATCCCCTCTACCACACGGAACCCCACTAATCTACCGACGGAATGCACGAGGTGGCTAATAACAGACCTCCATCCTATGCTAGCTTGCTACCGATGGCCTGGCTATAGCTGTCTAAATCGCTGTGACCCCAACCAACCTCTCTACTCACTGGACCCTTTTGATCACTCGACTAAGCATGCCTCTCCTTAATGTCAATATACCTTGTCCATTGCTGTTCTGGTTAGTGTTTATTGGCTTATTTCACTGTAGAGCCTCTAGTCCTGCTCACTATACCTTATCCAACCTATTAGTTCCACCACCCACACATGCGATGACATTTCCTGGTTTCAATGATGTTTCTAGAGACAATATCTCTCTCTTCATCACTCAATACCTAGGGTTACCTCCACTGTATTCACATCCTACCATACCTTTGTCTGTACATTATACCTTGAAGCTATTTTATCGCCCCCAGAAACCTCCTTTTACTCTCTGTTCCAGACGTTCTAGACGACCAATTCTTATTGCTTTTAGCCGTACCCTTATCCTACTCCTCCTCTGTTCCTCTGGCGATGTAGAGGTGAATCCAGGCCCTGCAGTGCCTAGCTCCACTCCTATTCCCCAGGCGCTCTCTTTTGATGACTTCTGTAACCGTAATAGCCTTGGTTTCATGCATGTTAACATTAGAAGCCTCCTCCCTAAGTTTGTTCTATTCACTGCTTTAGCACACTCTGCCAACCCGGATGTTCTAGCTGTGTCTGAATCCTGGGTTAGGAAGACCACCAAAAATTCTGAAATTTTTATCCCAAACGACAACATTTTCAGACAAGATAGAACTGCCAAAGGGGACGGTGTTGCAATCTACTGCAAAGATAGCCTGCGGAGTTCTGTCCTACTATCCAGGTCTGTACCCAAACAATTTGAACTTCTACTTTTAAAAATCCACCTCTCTAAAAACAAGTCTCTCACCGTTGCCGCCTGCTATAGACCACCCTCTGCCACCAGCTGTGCTCTGGACACCATATGTGAACTGATTGCCCCCCATCTATCTTCAGAGCTCGTGCTGCTAGGCGACCTAAACTGGAACATGCTTAACACCCCAGCCATCCTACAATCTAAACTTGATGCCCTCATTCTCACACAAATTATCAATGAACCTACCAGGTACCTCCCCAAAGCCTTAAACACGGGAACCCTCATAGATATCATCCTAACCAACTTGCCCTCTAAATACACCTCTGCTGTCTTCAACCAAGATCTCAGCGGTCACTGCCTCATTGCCTGCATCCGTAATGGGTCAGCGGTCAAACGACCTCCACTCATCACTGTCAAACGCTCCCTGAAACACTTCAGCGAGCAGGCCTTTCTAATCGACCTGGCCGGGGTATCCTGGAAGGATATTGATCTCATCCCGTCAGTAGAGGATGCCTGGATATTTTTTTTAAATGCCTTCCTAACCATCTTAAATAAGCATGCCCCTTTCAAGAAATTTAGAACCAGGAACAGATATAGCCCTTAGTTCTCCCCATACCTGACTGCCTTTAACCAACACAAAAACATTCTATGGCGTTCTGCATTAGCATCGAACAGCCCCCGTGATATGCAGCTGTTCATGGAAGCTAGAAACCATTATTCACAGGCAGTTAGAAAAGCCAAGGCTAGCTTTTTCAAGCAGAAATTTGCTTCCTGCAACACTAACTCAAAAAAGTTCTGGGACACTGTAAAGTCCATGGAGAATAAGAACACCTCCTCCCAGCTGCCCACTGCACTGAAGATAGGAAACACTGTCACCACTGATAAATCCACCATAATTGACAATTTCAATAAGCATTTTTCTACGGCTGGCCATGCTTTCCACCTGGCTACTCCTACCCCGGTCAACAGCACTGCACCCCCCACAGCAACTTGCCCAAGCCTTCCCCATTTCTCCTTCTCCCAAATCCGTTCAGCTGATGTTCTGAAAGAGCTGCAAAATCTGGACCCCTACAAATCAGCCGGGCTAGACAATCTGGACCCTTTCTTTCTAAAATTATCTGCCGAAATTGTTGCCACCCCTATTACTAGCCTGTTCAACCTCTCTTTTGTGTCATCTGAGATTCCCAAAGATTGGAAAGCAGCTGCGGTCATCCTCCTCTTCAAAGGGGGGGACACTCTTGACCCAAACTGCTACAGACCTATATCTATCCTACCATGTCTTTCTAAGGTCTTCGAAAGCCAAGTCAACAAACAGAACCGACCATTTCGAATCTCACCATACCTTCTCTGCTATGCAATCTGGTTTCAGAGCTGGTCATGGGTGCACCTCAGCCACGCTCAAGGTCCTAAACGATATCTTAACCGCCATCGATAAGAAACATTACTGTGCAGCCGTATTCATTGATCTGGCCAAGGCTTTCGACTCTGTCAATCACCACATCCTCATCGGCAGACTCGACAGCCTTGGTTTCTCAAATGATTGCCTCGCCTGGTTCACCAACTACTTCTCTGATAGAGTTCAGTGTGTCAAATCGGAGGGTCTGCTGTCCGGACCTCTGGCAGTCTCTATGGGGGTGCCACCAGGTTCAATTCTTGGACCGACTCTCTTCTCTGTATACATCAATGAGGTCGCTCTTGCTGCTGGTGAGTCTCTGATCCACCTCTACGCAGACGACACCATTCTGTATACTTCTGGCCCTTCTTTGGACACTGTGTTAATAACCCTTCAGGCAAGCTTCAATGCCATACAACTCTCCTTACGTGGCCTCCAATTGCTCTTAAATACAAGTAAAACTAAATGCATGCTCTTCAACCGATCGCTACCTGCACCTGCCCGCCTGTCCAACATCACTACTCTGGACGGCTCTGACTTAGAATACGTGGACAACTACAAATACTTAGGTGTCTGGTTAGACCGTGAACTCTCCTTCCAGACCCATATCAAACATCTCCAATCCAGAGTTAAATCTAGAATTGGCTTCCTATTTCGCAACAAAGCATCCTTCACTCATGCTGCCAAACATACCCTTGTAAAACTGACCATCCTACCAATCCTCGACTTCGGCGATGTAATTTACAAAATAGCTTCCAATACCCTACTCAACAAATTGGATGCAGTCTATCACAGTGCAATCCATTTTGTCACCAAAGCCCCATATACTACCCACCACTGTGACCTATATATCGAGAACCAAAGGGGGCGCTGTGTGTTTTCTCTGAGGCAAACAGATCCACCTCCGCTTCCCCCAAGAATCCCCACATGCAACTCTTTATTCGGGGATGTAGTCGCCACTCCTCATCCGGAGGGCCTTCCCCGGACATCATGTCTGCCACAGTGTTCAGGATCCCTTGGAGCTGTGCAGCTCTTAGTGAGGCCAGATTCTTCTGTGACCACAGCAGAAGGGTATTTTCCATCTTGTGGAGGGGGATAGAACCCAGACTGCCTTGGTGGTTATGTACACTACCACTATGGTGCTGTCGGTCTGTTCCCAGCACATGTTTGTCCTGCAGTTGTGGGAGAAATTTGAGCAGTCTGCTCTCAACTCCGGCATGTTGATGTGGAGCTTGGACTAGCTAGAACTCCATGCCCACTGGCTGCCCTCCCCCTGAATACCTCTCCCCAGCCTGTGAAGAAGGCGTCTGTTTGAACCAGTTCCCTCCGATAGACTCTGCCCAGGTGTATCCCACCTGAAAGGAATTTCAGGGATTGTGTGCATTCCTTGGACACAGTCAGGCGACAATAACCGTGTTCCTTGGTATGTAAACCTTGAGTATTGAATCGCCTCTGCAGCGGTCTCAAGTGAAGAAGGCCCAATGGGGTCAAAAGAGAGGCTGCGGAGAGGAGTCCCATCAGTCTCTAACACTGAAGAACAACATGATTGAGATCTACAATTTTCTGTACTCGCTCTGCTGTGAGGCGAGCCATCATTGTAGACAAGTTGATACGCAAACCCACATTTTGTGTGGTGGCCAGTTGGACTTTTTGCATGTTCATCCTGAGCATCTGGGAGTCCAAGCTCCTGAGCGTGACAATCGTGTATGTAATTTAGAACCGCCATCCCTTGTGATGTTAGGGGAGCTAAAGTGTCATCAATGCATTTTGTGAATGTTCTTGGTGTCAGAGAGAGGCCGAAAGGTAATACTTGGTAGTTGTATGCAATGCCGTTGAATGCAAATTGCAGGAACGTCCTGTGAGCCGGGTGCATCGGTATGTGGAAGTAGGCATCTTTTAGGTCAACAGTCATGAACCGCTGGCCTGGGCTGATTAGCATCTTGAAGGGGAGGGTTTTCAAGCACTGGTTGAGAGGCCTCAAGTCCAGGATGGGAGCCAGCGCTGTCTGCGTGATGAGATGACTGTAGACATGGCGAGCTATCAGACCGTGCAAGTATGCCTGCAGCAGAGTGATCGCTTTCATGAGGCGAGACACTGTGGCTAAAGTCAGGAAGGTGTCCTTTAAGTGGTTGTCAGCAGCCCAATGAGGTCCCGGAGGACAGCAGAGAGACCTACCATTCATCTCCTTGCCTGGGAGGACCATAGCTGCAACAATGGGGTCCATGACTGGGTACTGGTCCTGTCCCAACTCTTTGGAAGAATCCATGAAGGTCCAAGGCTTGTACTGGCTTGAGACCGCCTCTGCAGGGGTCTCAAGTGAAGAAGGCCCAATGAATTCACCTTAGCCCAAGTTTGAAGCAGTTTATTGGAAAACCTGGGGCACTGAGGAATGTACACTCTTCTCCGGCTGCTTTTAGGGTCTGGATTAACAACCAGAGCATTCAGAACCCTAGAGAGGAGCTCCTGCATATCAGCTGATGAAGAGTGAGCTTCACTCTCAGCCCTCTCTGAGCCATGATTTGATGATCGAGAACCAGCCTGAGAGGTCTCTTCGTCAAATAAAATTAAATACAATTTTATTGGTCACATACACGTGGTTAGCAGATAGCAATGCGAGTGTTGCGCAATGCTTGTGCTTCTAGTTCCGACAGTGCAGTAATATCTAACAATTCTCCAACAACTACTTAATACACACCAATCTAAAAGGGTGAATAAGAATATGGACATATAGATATATGGATGAGTGGCATGAGCAAGGTGCAATAGATGGTATAAGGTACAGTATATACACATATATGAGATGAATAGTGTAAGATATGTTAACATTATTAACCTCTCTAGGCTAGGGGGCGGTATTTTCACGTCCGGATGAAAAGTGTGCCCAAAGTAAACTGCCTGCTACTCAGGCCCAGAAAACACTCTGAAGTTTCTAAAGTTGTTTGAATGATTTCTGTGACTATAACAGAACTTATTTTGCAGATGAAACCCCGAGGACAAACCATCCAGGAAATGAATGTTTTGAGGTCACTCTCTTTTCAATAAGATTTCTATGTGGATCTAGATTTCTAAGGCACTTGCTTGCAGTTCCTATCGCTAACACTGGATGTCAACAGTCTTTAGAAATTGGTTGATGTTTCTCCTTTGAGAAATGAAGAAGTAGGGCTGTTCAGAATGAGGGTCGAGACTAGTGTACTGCTGTGGTTGGGGCGCACGACCTGAAAGCTCGCTCCACTTTGTTTTTATCCACTATTGAACGCAGTTTATCGAGTCTTAAATTTTATTTATTATTTACGTTAACCTCTTGAACCTCTGGGGGCAGTATTTAATTTTCAAAGACAACAAAAAAAACATGGACAACAAGTGGAGGGATTTTTACATTGGGTTTTATTCAAAACATCCTTCAGGTCAACCAGTGCAAATGGCACAACAACCCTCCATTAGGAGGGGGAGGCTGAGGTTATATTTGGTCTATGAGGGGGTTGGTCCCTCAGTTTAGTAATCCAAACAAATCTTGGTTCACTGTAAGACATGTGGGAGGCATCATAATAATTTAAAGGCCCAGTGCAGTCAAAAATGGGATTTGCCTGTGTTTTATACAGTTGAAGTTTACATACACTTAGGTTGGAGTCCTTTAAACTTGTTTTTCAACCACTCCACAAATTTCTTGTTAACAAACTATAGTTTTGGCAAGTCAGTTAGGACATCTACTTTGTGGAGTCATTTTTGCAACAATTGTTTACAGACAGATTATTTCACTTATAATTCACTCTATTACAATTCCAGTGGGTCAGAAGTGTACATACACTAAGTTGACTGTGCCTTTAAACAACTTGGGAAATTCCAGAAAATTATGTCATGGCTTTAGAAGCTTCTGATGGGCTAATTTACATTGTTTGAGTCAATTGGAGGTGTACCTGTGGATCTATTTCAAGGTCTACCTTCAAACTCAGTGCCTCTTTGCTTGACATCATGGGAAAATCATAAGAAATCAGTCAAGACCTCAGAAAAAAAAGTGTAGACCTCCACAAGTCTGGTTCATCCTTGGGAGCAATTTCCAAACGCCTGAAGGTACCACGTTCATATGTACAAGCAATAGTACGCAAGTATAAACACCATGGGACGACGCAGCCATCATACCGCTCAGGATGGAGACGCGTTCTGTCTCCTAGAGATGAACGTACTTTGGTGAGAAAAGTGCAAATCAATCTCAGAACAACAGCAAAGGACCTTGTGAAGATGCTGGAGGAAACAGGTACAAAAGTATCTATATCCACAGTAAAACGAGTCCTATGTCGACATAATCTGAAAGGCCGCTCAGAAAGGAAGATGCCACTGCTCCAAAACAGCCATAAAAAAGCCAGACTACAGTTTGCAACTGCACATGGGGACAAAGAGCGTACTTTTTGGAGAAATGTCCTCTGGTCCGATGAAACAAAAATGGAACTGTTTGGCCATAAGGACCATCCTTATGTTTGGAGGAAAAAGGGGGATGCTTGCAAGCCGAAGAACACCATTGTTGTGGGGGTGCATTGCTGCAGGAGGGACTGGTGTTCTTCACAAAATAGATGGCATCATGAGGCAGGACAATTATGTGGATACTGTATTTTGAAGCAACATCTCAAGACATTAGTCAAGAAGTTAAAGCTTGGTCGCAAATGGGTCTTCCAAATGGACAATGACCCCAAGCATACTTCCAAAGTTGTGTCAAAAAGGCTTAAGGACAACAAAATCAAGCGATTGGAGTGGCCATCACAAAGCCCTGACATCAATCCCATAGAAAATTTGTGGGCAGAACTGAAAAAGCGTGTGCGAGAAAGGAGGCCTACAAACCTGACTCAGTTACACCAGCTCTGTCAGGAGGAATGGGACAAAATTCACCCAACTTATTGTGGGAAGCTTGTGGAAGGCTACACAAAATGTTTGACCCAATTTAAACAACTTAAAGACAATGCTACTAAATACTAATTGAGTGTATGTAAACTTCTGACCCACTGGGAATGTGATGAAAGAAATAAAAGCAGAAATAAATAATTCTCTCGACTATTATTCTGACATTTCACATTCTTAAAATAAAGTGGTTATCCAGGGAACTTTTACTAGGATTAAATGTCAGGAATTGTGAAAAACTGAATGTGAATGTATATGGCTAAGGTGTATGTAAACTTTCAACTTCAACTGTATATATTTCCACATTATGAGGTTGGAATAACACTCTGAAATTGTGGAAATTATAATGCCATTTTAGTGTAAGAACTGTTTGAAAAGATTGCCTGAAATGTTTGCCTGTTTTGTTGGGATGGAGTTTTGGCCTGCCTGGTGACATCACCAGGTGGTATAAATAAGTTGACAGACCAATAAGAAAGAGAGTTCTAAACCTCTCTGCCAAGAACAGCTCATTGTCAAGTTCCCCCTCCCCAGTCAGACCACTACCAGACAGTCCTAGCTTAATTATTGCTTGAGAAATGTCTCTTTGCTAAGAAACTAGTTTTGTAGAAAAAAAGAAAGTATAATTTGAATTGGAAACAATCACAGTGAGGTACTTACAGTGCCTTCAGAAAGTATTCAGATCCCATTACTTATCCACATGTTGTTATGTTACAGCCTTATTCCAAAATCGATTAAAGAAAAAACATCCCCAGCAATCTACACACAATACCCCATAATGACATAGTGAATTTTTTTTTTTTTGACATTTTTTCTATTTAATTTTTTTACATTTTTAAATAACTTATTTACATAAGTACTCAGACCCTTTGATATGAGACTCGAAATTGAGCTAATTGTGTATTAGTAACCACAGATTCAGCAGCTGCCCAAGAAGAGACTCCATCCCTCCCCCTTTTCCTGTGTGACTGTGTTTGGTTGACAGGCAGTATTTCCTAAAGCTGACAAGGCAAAAGTGACATGACACAATAGGTGTTTCTTTAGAAACAATGTATTGATTAGTGTGTTTTCTGTGGGTTTCGATTCAGTGGGTTTAATAATTAAAATAGTTACATAAATGTGTTGTAAGTTATTCTGTATGAGCTAAAAAAAAATACAAAGCAAAACATTCTTCTGTCTGAATATCAATGTTTTAAAGGAAAACCAGAAGAGAATGTGCAGAAGAGGTAGGAAAATACTGAAAGGCTTGTAAGACACCTTTCAAATTAAATTGGAATGATTATTTACACAAATACATTATTTGTGTAAAGCCCATCAGAACTTTCCTGACACAGCAGATTATCACACAATAAGTCATCAGTATCTAAAGAATGCAGATAATCTTCATATTTGAGCTAGATAAATGTAGGTTAATTTGTTCATTCTCTCAACTTCAGGCTATTATTTGAATCTATCATATTAGGACATGGTTGAACAAACACCGAAGCTGTTGTATGCTTCACAGAGCAGGAACATATGTGGCGTTTGTTGTTGGCCACTCAGTTTCAGGTATTAGACTACATGTAACATTTCTTCCTAAATTCATGTCATTATTGTTCAATGAACATGTTTTGCATTTTTTCCCCGGTAATTTCTTTGTCATTGCTGTATGAGCATCAGCGTGCCATGCTCTCATCTCCTCCGTGCCCGCACATGATGAGAGAACTGTTACAAAGTAACCGAAGATGAAAGAATGTTAAGTGAAACTGATTCGATGTTACAATGTGTCTTTCTACCCTTTTGTTTCCCAGTAATCTAATCAACTCACTGAGTGATGTTTCATCAAATTTGATGAGTCGATGAAAACGGTCAAGTGGTCAGGAATCGCATGCTGGGATATTTACACCGGACAGGACCTGAGATCTTTAAATGATCTTTCAGCAGGTCCGCAGTGTGAGATACGGTCCCCTTTCAGCCAATCACAAGCCAGCCCCCACCACTATAGGACATATAGCTGGCTGTATAAAGTGTCGTGTCTTGTTCACTGACTACACAACAACAGCAGCAGAAATCATCACCCTGCTACTGCAAATTGACGGGAAAAAGTAAGTACTGCTTTCCATTCTGTTCTTTGTACAGTGTTAGGATCTTGGGTTATGGACATTTACATTTACCAGGGGCATTTGTTCTTCAATTTGATTGATACAGCAAAACAACATTAGTCTACAGTTTCTGATGTTACTTTTTCTGCCGGCTGTTACCAAACATTCCCTCGAATATCTCTGTGGACATCAACATTACTTTATATAATTTGGAACACTGGTAGTGTAGTAGTCTAGTAAGAGATGGGGGGGCTTGGAATCTAAAAAATATATATATTCTCACAAACCACTTTTCCATCCAACCGTGTTATGCGAGTAAAGTACATGTCGGATAAATGTAAATGTCAAATCTGATGGCAACATCATTTTCCGGTAAACTTTCCAAATGTCGACAACACAAAATACTCTAGACAAGTGGTCTTTTTGTGTCCGTAAAATTAATTATGCGATGATTGGTAAGATGATTGGTAAGAATTGGTAAGAATGCTTTTATGACCAAATGATGGTTATTATATCGAAGTAAACTTTGAGTAGTAGTGTGGACATCACTCTACTACTTGTTGGGAAAGCATGCAGTTTATTAGGCTGCAGATTAAATCAATTATGATGAATTAACTTCACAGGATGGTGAAAGTGCAAGGTGATGTGTTTGTGAACCCTAGGTTGAATTAAAACAATAGCTGCTGATGACTTCACAAGTGATTTATTGGCGTAAATATTACAATTGATATGACTTATAAAGGATGGTTACATTTCATTTTCTGTTAAAGATACACTTTGCAATGACTTGATTTTTTAAACATTTGTATTTTATTAGGATCCCCATTAGCTGTTGCAAAAGCAGCAGCTACTCTTCCTGGGGTCCACACAACATGAAACATAATACAGAATGATATAATACAGAACATCATTAGACAAGAACAGCTCAAGGACAGAACTACATCAATTTTCTTTTAAATGCACACGTAGCCTACATATCAATGCATACACACAAACTATCTAGGTCAAATAGGGGAGAGGTGTTGTACCGCGAGGTGTTGCTTTATCTACTTTTTTGAAACCAGGTTTGCTGTTTATTTGAGCAATATGAGATGGAAGTTCCATGCAGTAAGGGCTCGATATAATACTGTATGTTTTCTTGAATTTGTTCTGGATTTGGGGACTGTGAAAAGCCCGCTGGTGGCATGTCTGATGGGATAAGTGTGTCTCAGAGATGTGTGTAAGTTGACTATGCAAACAAAGTATTTTCAACACAATGTTTCTTATAAAAAGAAGTGATGCAGTCAATCATTCACATGATAGCACATGAGTAGTCAGTGACATGTCAAAGCTAAGCTGGCCTAAAACACTGGATGGGAGACCAAATGGATAGTTGTTGATCAACTCTCCAGTAGGAGGTGCTGCCCAGACTTTTTGTTGTATATAATGTCGAAGATCTGCCGTTGTTTCAAAGGTACAAATTCAACAGTTAATACTATATTGCTTCTTTACACTGAAAATACAAGGCTGACTCAGCTCTGCTCTCTCTCTCTCTCTCTCCACAGCTGTTTGATCATGATGTCCCTATACTTGGCAGTGTTAGTGCTCTGTATGAGTGCTGTGTATGCGGACCCTATGTTTGACTCTCAGTTGGAGGGCCACTGGCACTTGTGGAAGAACTGGCACAGCAAGAACTACCATGAGGTGGGTGTTTCAGCACATCCTCAGGAACCCCTCTGTAGCTCCCAACGAGTGGAGGCTGGTGGGATGAGCTATGGGAGGATGGGCTTATTGTATAGGCTGGAATGGAATTTCTGGAATGGTATCATACATTTGGAAACCACATTTGACTCCGTTCCATTAATTCCATTACAGCCAGTACAATTAGCCTGTCCTCCTTTGACTCCTCCCACCATCCTCCACTGCTCTCAACAAGGGGCTCAAATTGATCAATTGGTGCATACATGTAGCTGTAAATTACACCTATGTATCATTAATTGCATGGATTGTGCACATAGTTCTGGGACAGTATATGATTGTGTATATTTTCTCATAGTTTTTCACTCATTGTTACAGAGCGAGGAGGGCTGGAGAAGGATGGTTTGGGAAAAGAACCTGAAGAAGATTGAGATGCACAACCTGGACCATTCTATGGGAAAACACTCCTACCGTCTGGGCATGAACCACTTTGGTGACATGGTAAGAAGAATCACCTTGCTGAGCAGTGCTTGACATGGATGAAATGGGTGCCGCTACTCATTCTGGGGGCCTGTACTGTACATATTTATATCCAAGAATTCTGCAGGACTGTTGAGCTAATATTCTATGAGGTGCAGGAACTAAAGCAGTAGAAAGTTTCAGGTGCTGATATCAGTTCCATTGAGCTTCTGTCCAAGTCTGTTGCTGAGACATTTTACTGTGGAGCAGGAGGTACATTTCAGCAGCCCTTTCCCATACTGTGTGTAGCTGGAATTTTTTGTTGTCATGCCATATATTTGCTAAAGCACATAGTACATACTATTTCACAGGCACTTTGACAACACACAGGTATCGGTGTTGACAATGAAGGCAGGAATGTATTCAGACTCTCAGTTTAGGTTTCTTTAACTATCAAGCAGCAATGGAATAGATATCCTGAGAAGGGAATTGAAACTTAGTCTTAAAGATGCACACTAGATTCATGGTTCAGTGCACAACTTTTAAAACAGTCCTAAGACATAAACATGAAAAAAAACTACATTTCGAGCACGTCCCCCATTCTCATCTTCCCACGCCCTGCAGTGGAGCAGGTTGAGAGCTTCCAGTTCCTTGTTTGTCCACATCACCAACAAACTAACATGATCCAAGCACACCAAGAAAGTTGTGAAGAGAGCATGACAACCTATTCACCCTCAGGAGACTGAAAAGATTTGGTATGGGTCCTCAGATCCTCAAAAGGTTCTACAGCTGCACCATCGAGAGCATCCTGACTGGTTTCATCACTGTCTGGTATGGCAACTGCTCGGCCTCCGACCGCAAGGCACTACAGAGGGATATGCTATAACGGCCCTGTACATCACGGGTGCCAAGCTTCCTGCCGTCCAGGACCTCTATACCAGGCAGTGTCAGAGGAAGGCCCTGAAATTGTCAGACTCCAGCCACATAGATGGTTCTCTCTGCTACGGCAAGCGTTACCGGAGCGCCATGTCTAGGTCCAAGAGGCTTCTACCCCCAAGTCTGCCCAGGCTATTTGCAGTGCCCCTCTCACCCTCTTTACACCACTGCTACTCTCTGTTGTCGTATATGCATAGTCACTTTAATAACTTTACCTACATGTACATACTACCTCAAATAACCGATGCCCCCGCACATTGACTCTGTATCGGTACCCCCCCCCCCCCTGTTTGTAGTCTCGCTGTTATTTCACTGCTGCTCTTTAGTTACTTTTATCTCTTACTCTTATCTTTATTTTTTGAAGCTGCATTGTTGGTTAGGGGCTCTTAAGTAAGCATTTCACTGTAAGGTCTACTACACCTGTTGTATTTGGTGCATGTGGCTAATAAAATTTGATTTCTCATTCAGATGGTAAATTACAAACCACATCTGGCCAGGGAAGACATTACATTTCAACGTGTTCTGATTCTTTCCTCCCTAGACCAACGAAGAGTTCGGGCAGCTCATGAACGGCTACAAGCAGACAACCGAGAGGAAGTACAAGGGCTCTCTGTTCATGGAGCCCAACTACCTGCAGGCCCCTAAAGCTGTGGACTGGAGAGAGAAGGGCTACGTCACTCCCGTCATGGACCAGGTGAGACCTGAATCACTCATGAGTCATGACTCCTATCCACACACACTGCTGTGTCACTAAATAAATGCATATCTTCCAGAGAACTGTCTGGTTCTTGCATGCTGGTTACCATGATTGTAATTTACAGTATACAGAAGATAAGGCGGCAAATTGCGTATACATAGTTATTACTTACATGCGCATGTCAGTGTGTTCTGACATGAAATACTAACAAGATGTTTAACAATCTTTCCTCCAGGGCTCATGTGGGTCTTGCTGGGCGTTCAGTTCCACCGGGGCCATAGAGGGCCAGCTATTCAAGAAGACTGGCAATCTGGTGTCTCTGAGTAAACAGAACCTGGTGGACTGCTCCAGACCCCAGGGCAACGATGGCTGTAATGGAGGTCTCATGGACCGGGCGTTCCAGTATGTAATGGACAACGGCGGCCTGGACACAGAGGCGTCCTACCCCTATGTGGGCAAGGTAAGGCCCTGTGTTCTATTAGTCTGAATTCAAATATAATAGCGTATGAAGATGCATTTATTAAACGTAACGCCCTGTTCTTTTAGCCTGGTCCCAGATAATGCAGTTTGCTGTAGAACCAACTCCCATGGTTGTTATTTTGGAATGACTTACAACTTAGAAATATACATTACAGTGGGATTTATGTCTCCAAGGATGACTGACTTGCTTGAATAATTGGAGTATGTTTGTTTTTTTACTAATCATGGCTGTTGGGCTTATCTGGTTACTCAGGATGATTACTTTTGCCACTACCGACCAGAGTTCAGTGCCGTCAATGAAACCGGCTTCGTGGACATCCCCAGTGGCAAGGAGCACACTCTGATGAAGGCTGTGGCGTCTGTCGGCCCCGTCTCTGTCGCCATCGATGGCAGCCACGAATCCTTCCAGTTCTACCAGTCTGGTGAGTAGCAGTTAGCGGTGCAACTTAAATTATGTGTTAGAATATTTGGATTCTCTACCTACTATTTTTGGGTGGCAGTGAGCTATTCTGGTCTGTCCTTATCACACTGTAGTTAAGATTTACAAATGGCATCATCTTTGAAGTAAATTATTTGTTACCAATATTTCAGTTTTGCCATCTAGTAAATAGCTACACGCTACCTAATGACCTTTAGCTTTGAGATCCGGTGGTTTTACATACTGAGGTAAACTCCGTATCTTAGCCCACTAATTTAACTATGTCCTCTCCCTGTAGGGATCTATTATGAGGAGAAGTGCAGCAGTAAGGAGCTTGACCATGGAGTTCTGGTGGTGGGATACGGTTTTGAAGGAGAGGATGTAGATGGCAAGAAATTCTGGATTGTCAAGAACAGGTACAGTACACAGTATCTTCCTAGGATGTTTTTTATTTGTTACATCACCACTACGGGATTGGTTGATTCCCTCATCGGGGAATATGCATCTCTACATTGCATTTATTTGAATACAGTGCTGGTGTTGTCCTGATCCTATGGTCTAAGTCATACAAGCGAATCTATAATTTCCTACTAACTAGAACTGTGGGACTAACATGTTTTGTCTCTTCCTCAGCTGGAGTGATAAGTGGGGAGACAAAGGCTACATCTACATGGCCAAAGACAGGAAGAACCACTGTGGCATCGCCACGGCAGCCAGCTACCCACTGGTCTAGTGTTCTACAACCTGGAGGTTCTAGTACACTAGACCTTAGTTTTAGAAATGTTTGATGAAAGTTCTGGAAAACGGGTCATGGTTACAGTGCTGCCTTAATTAAATACAACAGTGAAAGGTGCATGAGAACCTGCTGCTTGGGTTTTAAAGAAGCACATTTAGGGAATTTATGAAATTCTACCCATTTTTGTTTTATAAGTTTTTATGTCTATGCATCTTGAGCCAAGTGAATGTTACAGGTGTAACCTGTGTACATTCCTCATTTTCTGCTTTTACAACTGTTTTGTACATCAGCAAAATAAACATTTTTAAAATTGATTTGTGAGGCTACTTTGTGGTACTAATCGACTACATTTTTCTACGATGTAGCACAAATCTTTATATGTTGGCACTATCTAGCAGCTATTATGACAGTCAGTGAAGGCTGACTCTCAAACACACATGTCATTTGGAAGCTAGGTGAATTTCAACAGCACTAGGCTGTTCAAAAGAAATCTCCCCTGCATCCCATTTCCCTGTAACATGGTACACCTACTTGAGATTTTTACTTAAATATATTTCAGTGATTTTTGATGGGACAAGGATTCTCTACACTGTTCAGTGCTTGTTTCCTCAACTTAAATTGAGTGAACAGTGTTTCATTTTAGCAACCAGGAAATGACAGCTGTTCTTAAGTTTAGTTTTTGCGTCTTAATTTTGGTTTTGAACACTGGCTTCAAACTGCTAAAAATACAATATTTTTGGTTATGGAAAATATATTTCAGAGGTTTAGATGAAACAATGGTTCTCCACACTACTTTGTGACAAACTGAAATTATTTGAGCCACCGGGAAATGGCCAAAGCTTTTTCTGCATAGTGCATCTTTTATTACCCAGAAATTATTCGAGTTTTAGATAACCGCTGCATTGGGCCTTTAAAATGCAGACTTCTTAACTGTTAGTGAAGTGTACTGTATTTGGTATGTTTAGCTGGTCCTAATTTAAATAATAGCCAGTCTGGAGTGAAGAACAGACCGTGCAGTAATTTAAAACCTTAACATTGTGCAGCCTACAGACAGTACTGTGCAGCCGTCTTCATCGACCTGGCCAAAGGCTTTCGACTCTGTCAATAACCGTATTCTTATCGGCAGACTCGACAGCCTTGGTTTCTGACTGCCTCGCCTGGTTCACTAACTACATCTCAGAGTTCAGTGTGTCAAATCGGAGGGCCTGTTGTCCGTACCTCATGTTCTCTATGGGGGTACCACAGGGTTAAATTCTCGGGCCGACTCTTTTCTCTGTATATATCAATGTCGCTCTTGCTGCGACTCTTTGATCCACCTCTACACAGACGACACCATTCTGTATACATCTGGCCCTTCTTTGGATACTGTTTTAACAAACCTCCAAACAAGCTTCAACGCCATACAACAATCCTTTCGTGGCCTCCAGCTGCTCTTAAATGTTAATAAAAATAAATGCATGCTCTTCAACCGATCGCTGCCCGCACCTCCCCAACCGACTACCATCACTACTCTGGACGGTTCTGACTTAGAATATGTGGACAACTATAAATACCTAGGTGTCTGGCTAGACTGTAAACTCTCATTCCAGACTCCCAATAAGCATCTACAATCCAAATTTAAATCTAGAATAGGGTTCCTATTGCCAAACACCCTCGTAAAACTGACTATACTACCGATTAGCCTCCAAGACTCTACTCTGCAAATTGGATGCAGTCTATCACAGTGCCATCCGTTATGTCACCAAAGCCCCATATACTACCCACCACTGCGACCTTTATGCTCTCGTTGGCTGGTCCTCACTACATATTTGTCGCCAAACCCACTAGCTCCAGGTCATCTATAGGTCTTTAAGGTAAAGCTCCACCATACTATCACCAGCAGCACGCGCTCCATTTCACCCGTAGCACGCGCTCCATTTCACTCATCATCCACAAAGTCAACACCTCCTTTGGCCGCCCTTCCTTCCAGTTCTCTGCTGCCAATGACTGGAACAAATTGCAAAAATCACTGAAGTTGGAGACGTATACAGTGCCTTGCGAAAGTATTCGGCCCCCTTGAACTTTGCGACCTTTTGCCACATTTCAGGATTCAAACATAAAGATATAAAACTGTATTTTTTTGTGAAGAATCAACAACAAGCGGGACACAATCATGAAGTGGAACGACATTTATTGGACATTTCAAAGTTTTTTAACAAATCAAAAACTGAAAAATCGGGCGTGCAAAATTATTCAGCCCCTTTACTTTCAGTGCAGCAAACTCTCTCCAGAAGTTCAGTGAGGATCTCTGAATGATCCAATGTTGACCTAAATGACTAATGATGCTAAATACAATCCACCTGTGTGTAATCATGTCTCCGTATAAATGCACCTGCACTGTGATAGTCTCAGAGGTCCGTTAAAAGCGCAGAGAGCATCATGAAGAACAAGGAACACACCAGGCAGGTCCGAGATATTGTTGTGAAGAAGTTTAAAGCCGGATTTGGATACAAAAAGATTTCCCAAGCTTTAAACATCCCAAGGAGCACTGTGCAAGCGATAATATTGAAATGGAAGGAGTATCAGACCACTGCAAATCTACCAAGACCTGGCCGTCCCTCTAAACTTTCAGCTCATACAAGGAGAAGACTGATCAGAGATGCAGCCAAGAGCACCATGATCACTCTGGATGAACTGCAGAGATCTACAGCTGAGGTGGGAGACTCTGTCCATAGGACAACAATCAGTCGTATATTGCACAAATCTGGCCTTTATGGAAGAGTGGCAAGAAGAAAGCCATTTCTTAAAGATATCCATAAAAAGTGTCGTTTAAAGTTTTCCACAAGCCACCTGGGAGACACACCAAACATGTGGAAGAAGGTACTCTGGTCAGATGAAACCAAAATTGAACTTTTTGGCAACAATGCAAAACGTTATGTTTGGCGTAAAAGCAACACAGCTCATCACCCTGAACACACCATCCCCACTGTCAAACATGGTGGTGGCAGCATCCTGGTTTGGGCCTGCTTTTCTTCAGCAGGGACAGGGAAGATGGTTAAAATGGATGGGAAGATGGATGGAGCCAAATACAGGACCATTCTGGAAGAAAACCTGATGGAGTCTGCAAAAGACCTGAGACTGGGACGGAGATTTGTCTTCCAACAAGACAATGATCCAAAACATAAAGCAAAATCTACAATGGAATGGTTCAAAAATAAACATATCCAGGTGTTAGAATGGCCAAGTCAAAGTCCAGACCTGAATCCAATCGAGAATCTGTGGAAAGAACTGAAAACTGCTGTTCACAAATGCTCTCCATCCAACCTCACTGAGCTCGAGCTGTTTTGCAAGGAGGAATGGGAAAAAATGTCAGTCTCTCGATGTGCAAAACTGATAGAGACATACCCCAAGCGACTTACAGCTGTAATCACAGCAAAAGGTGGCGCTACAAAGTATTAACTTAAGGGGGCTGAATAATTTAGCACGCCCAATTTTTCAGTTTTTGATTTGTTAAAAAAGTTTGAAATATCCAATAAATGTTGTTCCACTTCATGATTGTGTCCCACTTGTTGTTGATTCTTCACAAAAAAATACAGTTTTATATCTTTATGTTTGAAGCCTGAAATGTGGCAAAAGGTCGCAAAGTTCAAGGGGGCCGAATACTTTCGCAAGGCACTGTATCTCCCTCACTAACTTTAAGCGTCAACTGTCATAGCAGCTTACCGATAGATGCAGCTGTACTCAGCCCATCCGTAAATAGCCCATCCAACCAACTACCTACCTCATCCCATATTAATTTGAGTTTTTCTGCTCTTTTGCACACCAGTATTTCTACTTGCACATCCTCATCTGCACATATATCACTCCAGTGTAAACTGCTCAATTGTAATTACTTCGCCACTATTGGCCTATTTATTGCCTTACCTCCTTACTTCATTTGCACACACTTTATACAGATTTTTCTATTGTGTTATTGACTGTACGTTTGTTTATCCCATGTGTAACTGTGTTGTTTTTGTCCCACTGCTTTGCTTTATCTTGGCCAAGTCGCAGTTGTAAATGAGAACTTGTTCTCAACTGGCCTACCTGGTTAAATAAAGGTAAAAAAAAATTCAAATACTACAGGAGCGTCTGTGACTTTGCTAACATGATCAACAGTATGTGAAGAGACATTTGTCCCTCAGCACTCAGTTTATTTGTAGCTTTACTTGATGAGACCAACTACTTGACAACAGTCGCTAGTCTAGCGATGGTATGTCTGTCTTTACAACACAGTTATAGACACAGTATATATACCCCTACTCAGCTACCTATATACAGTTGAAGTCAGAAGTTTACATACACCTTAGCCAAATATATTTCAACTCAAATTTCTCAAGCAAGAATTGAGCTAGGACTGTCTGGGAGTGATCTGAGTGGGGAGGGGAAACCTGAAAATGAGCTGTTATTGGCAGAGAGGTTTAGAACTCTCTTTCTTATTGGTCTGTTAACTAATTTACCACCTGGTGATGTCACCAGGCAGGCCGAAACTCCATCCCAACAAAACAGGCAAACATTTCAGGCAATCTTTTCAAACAGTTCTTACACTAAAAGGGCATTGTTATAATTTCCACAATTTCAGAGTGTTATTCCAACCTCATAATGTGGAAATATATACAGTTGAAGTCGGAAGTTTACATACACCTTAGCCATATACATTCACATTCAGTTTTCACAATTCCTGACATTTAATCGTTGTAAAAATAGTTCAGTTCGGATCACCACTTTATTGTAAGAATGTGAAATGTCAGAAGAATAGTAGAGAGAATGATTTATTTCAGTTTTTATTTATTTCATCACATTCCCAGTTGGTCAGAAGTTTACATACACTCAATTAGTATTTGGTAGCATTGCCTTTAAGTTGTTTAAATTGGGTCAAATGTTTTGGGTAGCCTTCCACAAGCTTCCCACAATAAGTTGGGTGAATTTTGTCCCATTCCTCCTGACAGAGCTGGTGTAACTGAGTCAGGTTTGTAGGCCTCCTTGCTCGCACACGCTTTTTCAGTTCTGCCCACACATTTTCTATAGGGTTGAGGTCAGGGCTTTGTGATGGCCACTCCAATACCTTGACTTTGTTGTCCTTAAGCCATTTTGCCACAACTTTGGAAGTATGCTTGGGGTCATTGTTCATTTGGAAGACCCATTTGCGACCAAGTTTAAACTTCCTAACTGATGTCTTGAGATGTTTCTTCAATACATCCACATAATTGTCCTGCCTCATAATGACATCTATTTTGTGAAGTGCACCAGTCCCTCCTGCAACAATGCACCCCCACAACATGATGCTGCCACCCCCGTGCTTCATGGTTGAAATGATGTTCTTCGGCTTGCAAGCCTCCCCCTTTTTCCTCCAAACATAATGATGGTCATTATGGCCAAACAGTTCTATTTTTGTTTAATCAGACCAGAGGACATTTCTCCAAAAAGTACGATCTTTGTCCCCCATGTGCAGTTGCAAACTGTAGTCTGGATTTTCTATGGCGGTTTTGGAGCAGTGGCTTCTTCCTTGCTGAGCTGCCTTTCAGGTTATCTCGATATAGGACTCGTTTTACTGTGGATATAGATACTTTTGTACCTCCTCCAGCATCTTCACAAGGTCCTTTGCTGTTGTTCTGAGATTGATTTGCAATTTTCGCACCAAAGTACGTTCATCTCTAGGAGACAGAACGCGTCTCCTTCCTGAGCAGTAAGATGGCTGCATCGTCCCATGGTGTTTACACTTGCGTACTATTGCTTGTACATATGAACGTGGTACATTCAGGAATTTAGAAATTGCTCCCAAGGATGAACTAGACTTGTGAAGGTCTACAATTGTTTTTCTGAGGTCTTGGCTAATTGACATAATTTGAGTCAATTGGAGGTGTACCTGTAGATGTAATTCAAGGCCTCTTCTCTTTGCTTGACATCATGGGAAAATCCGATTTCTTTAGATTTTCCCATGATGTCAAGCAAAGAGAAGAGGCCTTGAATTACATCTACAGGTACACCTCCAATTGACTCAAATTATGTCAATTAGCCTATCAGAAGCTTCTAAAGCCATGACATCATTTTCTGGAATTTTCCAAGTTTCCAAGAATTGTGATACAGTGAATTATAAGAGTCTGTAAACTATTTTTGGAAAAATTACTTGTGTCATGCACAAAGTAGATGTCCTAACCGACTTGCCAAAACTATAGTTTGTTAACGATAAATTTGTGGGAGTATATGTAAGTATATGTAAACTTCCGACTTCAACTGTTGCTATGGCATGGTGGTTACCAGAGTACTATACATGTTTTACTAAAAGTACCTGGTGTTTACATTGGCACCCATGTCAAATGAGTATTTAATGATCATAAAGGATTGAGAACTGAGAGGAAAGAATTACAAATACACCACCTGCTGTTGTTAATATTAGAAACCAAAAATGTTCTTGGTTTGACAGCCTGTATTGGGCCAAAGATAGAAAAATTTGACAGATATTTCACCGGATTTATAAATGTGAAGTATCCGGTTGGCATCTCCACTCAATATGGTGGTGAGAGGAAGCTCAGTGGGAGAAGATGGAGCGACATAGATTTTGGCCAAGATTTTGCTCATTTTCCCAATCTCGATACAGTTTCAGTTTGAAAAATTACGATATGTAAAGAACAGAGTGGACTAAGTTTTGTAGACTTGACCCTTTGCCAAAGTTTTACAAAATGTGTTTGTTTCGAAAGAGTGCAAGGGTCAATTGAGTTATTGCACACGCACACTTCACAGGGTAGGCGTTCCCTAACGGAAATATACAAATACATGCTAGAACGCTCCCATTGGAAATGACAGGCTGTTGTCTATCTTGGGTTAGTTATAAAAATATTTGATTGAGCTGTATGCCACTGAAAGGCTATTACGTCCCCCTGCTGGTGAGTTAGAAACATGACATGGACAAGAAGTGGAGGGATTTGTACATTGGGTATTATTCAAAACATCCTTCAGGTCAACCAGTGCAAATGGCACAACCACCCTCCATTAGGAGGGGGAGACTGAAGTTATATTTGGTCTATGAGGGGGTTGGTCCCTCAGTTTAGTAATCCAAATGAATCTTGCTTCACTGTAAGACATGTGGGAGGCATCATAATAATGTAAAGGCCCAGTGCAGTCAAAAATGTGATTTTCCAATGTTTTATATATATTTCCACACTATGAGGTTGGAATAACACTCTGAAATTGTGGAAATTATAATGCCATTTTAGTGTAAGAACTGTTTGAAAAGATTGCCTGAAATGTTTTCCTGTTTTGTTGGGATGGAGTTTTGGCCTGCCTGGTGATATCACCAGGTGGTAAATTAGTTAACAGACCAATAAGAAAGAGAGTTCTAAACCTCTAAACAGCTAATTTTCAGTTTTTCCCACCCCACTCAGACCAATCCCAGACAGTCCTAGCTAAATTCTTGCTTGAGAAATTGTTCTTTGCTAAGAAGGTATTTTTGTAAAACATTGTAGAATTTGAATTGAAAACAATCACAGTAAGATACTCACAGTGCCTTCGGACAGTATTCAGACCCCTTTGACTTTTTCCACATGTTGTTATGTTACAGCCTTATTCCAAAATCTATTTTTTTTAACTGCGATCTACACACAATACCCCATAATGACATAGTAAAAATAAATGTTTAGACATTTATGCACATTTATTTAAAAAAAAATCCTGTTTCCATTGATCATCCTTGAGATGCTTCTACAACTTGATTGGAGTCCACCTGTGGTAAATTAAATTGATTGGACATGATTTGGAAAGGCACACACTTGCCTGCCTGTCTGTCTAAGGTCCCACAGTTGACAGGGAATGTCAGAGCAAAAACCAAGCCATGAGGTCGAAGGACTCTTCTTAGAGCTGGCCGCCTGGCTAAACGGAGCAATCGGGGGAGAAGGGCCTTGGTCAGGGAGGTGACCAAGAACCCGACGGTCACTCTGACAAAGCTCTAGTGTTCTTCTGTGGAGATGGGAGAATCTAGAGTTCCTCTGTGGAGATTGGAGAACCTTCCAGAAGGACAACCATCTCTGCAGTACTCCACCAATCAGGCCTTTATGGTAGAGTGGCCAGATGGAAGCCACTTCAAAGTAAAAGGCACATGACAGCCCACTTGGAGTTTGCCAAAAGATGCCTAAAGACTCTCAGACCATGAGAAACAAGATTCTCTGGAAGGTTCTCCAAGATTGAACTCTTTGGCCTGAATGCCAAGTGTCACGTCTGGAGGAAACCTGGTATCATCCCTACAGGGAAGCATACTTTCAGAATGCACTGTATTTTTTACCCAAAAATGATTTGATATTGAGATAAAAACGGCTGCATTGGACCTTTAAATATTTTATACATCTAAATACATACACACAAAATTTACTGAACAAAAATATGAATGCAACAATTTCAAAGATTTTGTAGTTATAGTTCATATAAAAAAATCTGTCAATCCAAATAAATTCATTAGGCCCTAATCTATTGTTTGCACTTGACTGAGCAGGGGCGCAGCCAGGCTGACCCACTGGGGACCCGGGCTCAGCCAATCAGAATGAGTTCCCAACAAAAGGCTTTATTACAGACAGAAATACTCCTCCGAAAGTGTATCCACGCCAACCTAGAACCTCCACATCCACTTCTTCACCTGCAGGATCGTTGGAGGAGGGGGGTTACACGTGGTCTGCGGTTGTGAGGACATTTGGACGTACTGCCAAATTCTCTAAAATGACATTGAAGGCGGCATGTGGTAGAGAAATTAAGTTTAAATTATCTGGCAACAGCATTGGTGTACATTCCTGCGGTCAGCATGCCAATTGCACGATCCCTCAAAACTTGAGATATCTTCAGTGTGGCCTTTTATTGTCCCTAGCACAAGGTGCACCTGTGTAATGATCATGCTGTTCAATCAGCTTCTTGATATGCGACACCTGTCAGATGAACGGATTATCTTGACAAAGGATATAATGCTCACTTACAGGGATGTAAACCAATTTGTCCACAATATTTGAGAGAAATAAGCTTTTGTTGTGAATGGAAAAATCCTGGGATGTTTTATTTCAGCTCGTGAAAAATGGGACCAGCAATTGACATGTTGCGTTTATATTTTTGTTCAGTGTATGTAGGTCAAATAGGGAAAAAGCGTTGTGCTGTGAGGTGTTGCTTTATCTGTTTTTTGAAACCAGGTTTGCTGTTCATTTGAGCAATATGAGATGGAAGGGAGTTCCATGCAATAATGGCTCTTTATAATATCGTACGCTTTCTTGAATTTGTTCTGGATTTGCAGACTGTAAAAAGACCCCTGGTGGCATGTCTGGTGGGATAAGTGTGTATGTCAGAGCTGTGCATAAGTTTACTATGCAAACAATTTGGAATTTTCAACACATTGTTTCTTATAAAAAGAAGAAGTGATGCAGTCAGTCTCTCCTCAACTATTAGCCAAGAGAGACTGGCATGCATATCATTTATAGTAGCCCTCTGATTATGAAGCACAAGACATGCCGCTCTGTTCTGGGCCATCTGCAACTTAACTAGGTCTTTCTTAGCAGCACTTGATCACATGGCTGGACAATGATTAAGATAAGTCCCTGCGGGACTTGCTGTGTGGAGTGTGGTGTCAAAAAATGCCCTTCTCTATAAGCATGCTAAAAGTCTGATGTCAATTTGTTTACAGAGAAATAGCATTGCAATTGCTCAAACCCAATTTTTCCAAAATTGTACTAAGACCTGGTAACAGGTCTTCTGTTAGCACCAGTAAATGCTGCTTTACCACCCTTGGGTAGCGGAATGACTTTGGCTTTCCGGCCTGTGGATAAGCACCTTCCACTAGACTCAGCTACCATCCCCAGTAACCTTCTAAGTTGTCAATGCCAGGAGGTTTGTCATTACAGATGGGTTGGTGTATCAAATCAAATAATGATTAATTAGTCACATGCGCGGAATAGAACAGTGAAATGCTTGCTTCTCTAACCAACAATGCAGTTAAAAAAAATACGGATAAGAAATAAAAGTAACAAGTAATTAAAGAGCAGCAGTAAAATAACAATTGTGAGACTATATCCAGCGGGGTACCTGTACAGGATCAATGTGCGGGGGCACCAGTTTGTTGAGGTAACATGTACATGTAGGTAGAGTTATTAAAGTGACTATGCATAGATGATAACAACAGAGAGTAACAGCGGAGTAAAAGGGGGTGGGGGAGGGACACAGTAAATAGTCTGGGTAGCCATTTGAGTGTTCAGGAGTCATGTGGCTTAAACATATGGTTTAGAAGCCTCTTGGACCTAGACTTTGCGCTCCGGTACCGCTTACCGCTTGCCGTGCGGTAGCAGAGAGAACAGTTTATGATTAGGGTGTCTAGAGTCTTTGACAATTTTTAGGGCCTTCCTCTGACACCTGGTATACTGCCTGGTAGAGGTCCTGGATGGCAGGCAGCTTGGCCCCAGTGATGTACTGGGCCATTCACACTACCCTCTGTAGTGCCTTGCAGTCGGAGGCCGAGCAGTTGCCATACCAGGCAGTGATGCAACCAGCCAGGATGCTCTCAATGGTGCAGCTAAAGAACCTTTTGAGGATCTGAGGACCCATGCCAAATCTTTTCAGTCTCCTGAGGGGGGATAGGTTTTGTCGTGCCCTCTTCACCACTATCGCTTCAGAATGCTGTGGTAGCCACACTGATGAAGTGTGCTTTGAATTCTAAATAAATCCCAGACAGTGTCACCAGCAAAGCACCCCCACACCATCACACTTCCTCCTCCATGCTCCACGGTGGGAACCACACATGCAGAGGTCATCCGTTCACCTGTGAGACAGTGGTTGGAACCAAAAATCTAATTTGGACTCATCAGACCAAAGGACAGATTTCCAATGATCTAATGACGATTTCTAGTGTTTCTTGGCCCCAAGCAAGTCTCTTCTTCTTATTGGTGTCCTTTAGTAGTGGTTTCTTTGCAGCATTTCAACCATGAAGGCCTGATTCACGCAGTCTCCTCTGAACAGTTGATGTTGAGATGTGTCTGTTACTTGAACTCTGTGAAGCATTTGGGCTGCAATTTCTGAGGCTGGTAACTTTAATGAACTTATCCTCTGCAGCAGAGGTAACTCTGGGTTATCTTTTCCTGTGGCATTCCTCATGGGAGCCAGTTTCATCATAGCGCTTAATGGTTTTTGCGACTGCACTTGAAAAAACTTTAGAATTTCTTGAACTTTTCATGTCTTAAAATGTCTCTTTGCTTATTCGAGCTGATCTTGCCATATGGACTTGGTGTCACACTCGTCTGAATGAATGGACTAAGGTGCAGCGTACTTAGAGTTCCACATGTTTAAGAAATATGAAACTCACCAAAAACAATACAGAAGAAAACGAAACGTGATGTTCTGGGCTGCTCACAGGCAGCTACACAAAAACAAGATCCCACAAACAACAGGTGGGAAAAGGCTGCCTCAATATGATCCCCAATCAGAGACAACGATAGACAGCTGCCTCTGATTGGGAACCATACCAGGCCAACAAAGAAATAGAAAACATAGATTGCCCACCCTAGTCACACCCTGACCTAACCAAATAGAGAATTAAAAGGATCTCTAACATCAGGGCGTGACACTTGGTCTTTCATAAAATATCTTCTATCTATCGTCTACATACCACCGCTACCTTGTCACAACAGAACTGATTGGCTCAAATGCATTAAGAAGGAAAGATATTCCACAAATGTACTTTTAACAAGGCACAACTGTAATTGACATGTATTCCAGGAGACTACCCCATGAAGCTGATTGAGAGAATTCCAAGTGTCACGCCCTGGTCTAAGTATTTTGTGTTTTTTCTTCATGTATTGGGTCAGGCCAGGGTGTGGCATGGAGTTTTTGTATTGTGGTGTGTTTTGTTTTGGTGTGTAGATATTTGGGATTGTAGCTAGTGGGGTTTTCTAGCAAAGTCTATGGCTGTCTGGAGTGATTCTCAATCAGAGGCAGGTGCTTATCGTTGTCTCTGATTGGGAACCATATTTAGGCAGCCATATTCTTTGAGTTTGTCGTGGGTGATTGTCCTATTTGTCTTGATGTCCTTGTTTATGTTAGTTGACACAAGTATAGGCTGTTTCCGGTTTTCATTTCGTTTATTTGTTTTTGTAGTGTTCGTGTTTAGTTCGTGTTTTATGTTTGTCTAATAAACATGGATCGCAATCGACACGCTGCAGTTTGGTCCGACTCTCCTTCATCACCACTAGAAAGCCGTAACACCAAGAGTGTGCGAAGCTGTCATCAAGGGTACTGGGTACTTTGAGGAATCTTCAATATAAAATATATTTGGATTTGTTTAACATTTTTTGGGTTACTACATGATTCCATATGTGTTTTTTCATAGTTTTGATGTCCGCTATTATTCTATAATGTACAAAATAGTAAAATAGAGAAACTCTTGAATGAGTAGGTGTGTCCAAACTTTTGACTGGTACTGTTTATTTAGCTACACTTCCCCCATAATCCTGTCTCTTCTATACATGTTATATCCTTGTATTGCTACTGCTGTATCATCATAATATGGAAACGAACAAACACAGCAAACAACAAAGCAATTAGGCTTCCCCCCTCTCTGATCTTGTCAGATGAGAGAAAAAGATAAGCAAAAGCCACTTCAGACTGTCACGCCCTGACCTTAGAGAGCCTTTTAATGTCTCTATTTGGTTTGGTCAGGTTGTGATTTGGGGTGGGCATTCTATGTTTTGTTGTTCTATGATTTTGTATGTCTATGTTTTGGCCGGGTATGGTTCTCAATCAGGGACAGATGTCTATCGTTGTCTCTGATTGGGAACCATACTTAGGTAGCCCTTTTTCCCTCCTTTCTTTGTGGGAGGTTAACTGTTTATGGCACATAGCCTTTAGCTTCACGGTTTGTTTGGTAGTGTTTATTGTTTTGTTCGGCATCTTTTCCAATGAAGAGAATATGTATGCTCACTACGCTGCACCTTGGTACTCTTCATTCAACGGCTGTGACACAGACTCTGACTGACTACCCCTATACTCTTTCCCCCTCCAGTGTCTTTGGTCACAGACCTGGTTGGTCAGATGGTCAGATCTGATGGTGAAGGTAAAATACTATTCTGCTTGTTCACAAGGATCAGCCGGAAGAAAGCACTGCACCGATTATCTGATCAACAAATCACCTCAACCTCTAAACAACTGGGCATGCAACACAATGCAAATGTTCCACATATTATTACGTTACAGCCTTATTCTAGGATGGATTAAATTGTTTTATTTTGTTCTCATCAATCTACACACAACACCCCATCATTACAAACCAAAAACATTTTTTTTGAATTTTGTGCAAATGTATTAAAAATAATATCACATTTACATAAGTATTCAGACCCTTTACTCAGTACTTTGTTGAAGCACCTTTGGCAGCGATTACAGCTTAGAGTCTTCTTGGGTATAACGCTACAAGCTTGGCACACATTTTTTTGTTGTAGTTTCTCCCATTTTTCTCTGCAGATCCTCTCAAGCTCTGTCAGGTTGGATGGGGAGCATCGCTGCACAACTATATTCCGATCTCTCCAGAGATGTTCGATCGGGTTCAAGTCAGGGCTCTTGCTGGGCCACTCAAGGACTTCAGAGACTTGCCCTGAAGCCACTCCTGCGTTGTCTTGGCTTTGTGCTTAGGGTCGTTGTTTGTTGGAAGGGGAACCATGCCAGTGAGTCCAATCTTGCAGAACCTTCCAGAGAATCTTGTTTCTCATGGTCTGAGAGTCCTTTAGGTGCCTTTTGGCAAACTCCAAGCAGGCTGTCATGTGCCTTTTACCGAGGAGTGGCATCCGTCTGGCCACTCTACCATAGAGGCCTGATTGGTGGAGTGCTGAAGAGATGGCTCTCCTTCTAGAAGGTTCTCCCATCTCCACAGAGGAACTCTGGAGCTCTGTCAGAGTGACCATTGGGTTCCTGTTTATCTGCCTGACCAAGGCCCTTCTCCTCCGATCTCTCAGTTTGGCCAGGCAACCAGAACTAGGAAGAGTCTTGGGGGTTCCAAACTTTTTCCATTTAAGAATGAGGGTGTCACTGTGTCCTTGGGGACCTTCAATGTCTCGGAGCTCTACGGATAATTCCTTCGACAACATGGCTAGGTTATTGGGTTCTTGGTCACCTCCCTGACCAAGGCTGCCAGGCAGCCAGCTCTATGAATTGTCTTCATGGTTTTCATCTTCTTCCATTTAAGAATGATGGAGGCCACTGTGTTCTTGGGGACCTTCAGTGCTGCAGACATTTTTGTACCCTTCCACAGATCTGTTCCTCGACACAATCCTGTCTCAAAGCTCTATGGAAAATTCCTTCGACCTCATGGCTTGGTTTTTGCTCTGACATGCACTGTCAACTGTGAGATCTTATATAGACAGGTGTGTGCCTTTCCAAATCATGTCAAATCAATTTAATTGACCACTGGTAGACTCCAATCAAGTTGTAGAAACATCTCAAGGACGACCAATGGAAACAGGATGTACCTGAGCTCAATTTCGAGTCTCATAACAAAGGGTCTGTAAATAAGGTATCTGTAAATAAGGTATCTGTAAGATGGCGCCGGAGAGGATGGCAGAGGTTTTACGTGCCCCCAGCCGATTGTGTTTTTTTCCCCGTTTGTTTGCGTTGTTTGTAACTTATTTTTATTTGTACATAATGTTGCCGGTCTTATGACCGAAAATAACTTCTCAACATCAGGACTGAGATTACTCACCACCGATTAGCAGAATCCTCTTTTTCCTTTCACGACTCTGACAAGCCCGATGCGAAGGATACACTGCTTGATCGGTAACAGTAACCAGAATTGAATGAGCTGTATTCCGCCATAAGCAAACAAGAAAACGCCTACCCAGAGGCGGTGCTCCTAGTAACCAGGAACTTTAATGCAGGGAAATTTAAATCCGTTTTACCAATTTTTTATCAGCATGTTAAATGTGAAACCAGAGGGGAAAGACTCTGGACAACCTTTACTCCACACACTGAGATGCATACAAAGCTCTCCTTCCCCTTCCATTTGGCAAATCTGACAATAATTCTATCCTCATGATACCTGCTTACAAGTGAAAATTAAAGCAGGAAGCACCAGTGACTAGATCAAAAAAAAAAGTGGTCAGATGAAGCAGATGCTAAGCTACGGGACTGTTTTGCTAGCACAGACTGGAATATGTTCCGGCATTCCTCCGATGGCATTGAGGAGTACACCACATCAGTCATTGGCTTCATCAATAAGTGCATTGATGACGTTGTCCCCACAGTGACCTTAAATACATACCCCAACCAGAAGCCATGGATTACAGGCAGCGTCCGCACTGAGCTAAAAGCTAGTGCTTCTTTCAAGGAGTGGGACTCTAACCCGGAAGCTTAAAAGAAATCCCGCTATGGCGAACCATCAAACAGGCAAAGCGTCAATACAGGACTAAGATCAAATCGTACTACACCGGCTCTGACGCTCGTTGGATGTGACAGGGCTTGCAAACCATTACAGACTACAAAGGGAAACACAGTCTTAGAGCTGCCCAGTGACAGGAGTCTACCAGATGAGCTAAACTACTTCTATGCTTGCATGTTCCGGAAAACCATGTGATCAAGCTCTCTGCAGCAGATGTGAGTAAGACCTTTAAACAGGTCAACATTCACAAGGCCGCAGGGCCAGATGGATTACCAGGACAAGTACTGCGAGCATGCGCTGACCAACTGGCAAGTGTTTTCACTGACATTTTCAACCTCTCCCTGTCCGAATCTGTAATACCAACATGTTTTAAGCAGACCACCATAGTCCCTGTGCCCAAGAACACTAAGGTAACCTGCCTAAATGACTACCGACGTCTGTAGCCATGAAGTGCTTTGAAAGGCTGGTCATGGCTTACATCAACACCATCATAACAGAAACCCTAGACCCACTCCATTTTGCATACCGCACAAACAGATCCACAGATGATGCAATCTCTATTGCACTCCACACTGCCCTTTTCCACCTGGACAAAATGAACACCTATGTGAGAATGCTATTCATAGACTACAGCTCAGCGTTCAACACCATAGTGCCCTCAAAGAACATCACTAAGCTAAGGACCCTGGGACTAAACACCTCCCTCTGCAACTGGATCCTGGACTTCCTGATGGGCCGTCCCCAGGTGGTAAGTGTAGGTAACAACACATCCGCCACACTGATTCTCAACACAGGGGCCCCTCAGGGGTGCACGCTCAGTCCCCTGTACTCCCTGATCACTCATGACAGCACGGCCAGGCACTCCAGCACCATCATTAAATTTGCAGATGACACAACAGCCTGATCACAACAACGACGAGACAGCCTACAGAGAGGAGGTCAGCGACCTGGCCATGACTGAAATGGCATGGGTCCTCAGATCCTCAAAAGGTTGTACAGCTGCACCATCGAGAGCATCCTGACATACCAGGCAGGGTGCATTACTGCCTGGTATGGCAACTGCTCGTCCTCCGACCGCAAGGCACTACAGAGGGTAGTGCGAGCATTCCAATTCATCACTGGGGCCAAGCTTCCTGCCATCTAGGACCTCTATACCAGGCGGTATCAGAGGAAGGCCCTTTAATTGTCAAAGACTCCAGCCACCCTAGTCATAGACTGTTCTCTCTGCTACCACACGGAAAGCGGTATCGGAGCTCCAAGTCTCGGTCCAAGAGGCTTCTATAAACAGCTTCTACCCCCAAGCCATAAGACTCCTGAACATCTAGTCAAATGGCTACCCAGACTATTTGCAGTGCCCCACCCCATCTCACTCCCTCTTTTACACCACTGCTACTCTATGTTGTCATCTATGCATAGTCACTTTCATAACTCTACCTACATGTATACACTACCCCAAATAACCGGTGCACCTGCACATGGATTCTGAATCAGTACCCCCCCTGTATATAGTCTCACTTTTGTAATTTCACAGCTGCTCCTTAATTACTTGTTACTTTTACAGTGCCTTGCGAAAGTATTCGGCCCCCTTGAACTTTGCGACCTTTTGCCACATTTCAGGCTTCAAACATAAAGATATAAAATATGTATTTTTTTGTGAGGAATCAACAACAAGTGGGACACAATCATGAAGTGGAACGACATTTATTGGATATTTCAAACCTTTTTAACAAATTAAAAACTGAAAAATTGGGCGTGCAAAATTATTCAGCCCCCTTAAGTTAATACTTTGTGGCGACACCTTTTGCTGCGATTACAGCTGTAAGTCGCTTGGGGTATGTCTCTATCAGTTTTGCACATCGAGAGACTGACATTTTTTCCCATTCCTCCTTGCAAAACAGCTCGAGCTCAGTGAGGTTGGATGGAGAGCATTTGTGAACAGCAGTTTTCAGTTCTTTCCACAGATTCTCGATTGGATTCAGGTCTGGACTTTGGACTTGGCCATTCTAACACCTGGATATGTTTATTTTTGAACCATTCCATTGTAGATTTTGCTTTATGTTTTGGATCATTGTCTTGTTGGAAGACAAATCTCCGTCCCAGTCTCAGGTCTTTTGCAGACTCCATCAGGTTTTCTTCCAGAATGGTCCTGTATTTGGCTCCATCCATCTTCCCATAAATTTTAACCATCTTCCCTGTCCCTGCTGAAGAAAAGCAGGCCCAAACCATGATGCTGCCACCACCATGTTTGACAGTGGGGATGGTGTGTTCAGGGTGATGAGCTGTGTTGCTTTTACGCCAAACATAACGTTTTGCATTGTTGCCAAAAAGTTCCATTTTGGTTTCATCTGACCAGAGCACCTTCTTCCACATGTTTGGTGTGTCTCCCAGGTGGCTTGTGGCAAACTTTAAACGACACTTTTTATGGATATCTTTAAGAAATGGCTTTCTTCTTGCCACTCTTCCATAAAGGCCAGATTTGTGCAATATACGACTGATTGTTGTCCTATGGACAGAGTCTCCCACCTCAGCTGTAGATCTCTGCAGTTCATCCAGAGTGATCATGGTTCTCTTGGCTGCATCTCTGATCAGTCTTCTCCTTGTATGAACTGAAAGTTTAGAGGGACGGCCAGGTCTTGGTAGACCTGGTCTTGGTAGGTCTGATACTCCAAATCCGCCTTTAAACTTCTTCACAACAGTATCTCGGACCTGCCTGGTGTGTTCCTTGTTCTTCATGATGCTCTCTGCGCTTTTAACGGACCTCTTGATTACACACAGGTGTATTGTATTTATCATCATTAGTCATTTAGGTCAACATTGGATCATTCAGAGATCCTCACTGAACTTCTGGAGAGAGTTTGCTGCACTGAAAGTAAAGGGGCTGAATAATTTTGCACGCCCAATTATTCAGTTTTTGATTTGTTAAAAAAGTTTAATATATCCAATAAATGCCGTTCCACTTCATGATTGTGTCCCACTGGTTGTTGATTCTTCACAAAAAAATACAGTTTTATATCTTTATGTTTGAAGCCTGAAATGTGGCAAAAGGTCGCAAAGTTCAAGGGGGCCGAATACTTTCGCAAGGCACTGTATCTCTTTTTCTTATCTGTATTTTTTTTAAACTGAATTGTTGGTTAAGGGCTCGTAAGTAAGCATTTGGCGCATGTGACTAATGTATTTAAAAAAATATTTGATTATATATTTTTTATTTTGAATGAATTAGCAAAAGTTCTAAAAACTGGTTTTCGCTTTGTCCTTCTTGTGTATAGATTGCGTAGTTTTTAAAATGTATTTAATCAATTTCAGAATAAGGTTGTAACGTAACAACATTTGGAAAAAGGGAAGGAGACGGGTTGCATTAAGTGGTAAAAAAAATATGAAAAAATATCAGATTTCTTGCGTTGGTCGTTTTTGGTGAAGAGGGCGACTCTATCGGTCTCTGGTGATCGCTTATGTGCCATGTTGAGGAGACCTATCCCTGTAGTCACGTTCGAGGAAACTCTTTTTCATTATTCAGCTTTAGTAAAATAAAATCGATTGATTTGCTGCAGTTTTGCCTTAATCTAAGGAATTGACCGGTAGGAATGTTGCATTTTAGAGATTTAGGATGATTACTATCATACCTAGGAGAATGTTCCTACTGAGAGGTTTGCAAAAAAATGAAATGTGGCGTGGCCTATCACCATCGCCTTTAAAAATAGTGAGATCTAGGAAATTGGTAGACGAAGTGTAATGCTCTTCTGTAATCTCACTAATGCTCTTGTGGCAGAATGGAATCAAGTCTCCACAGCAATGTTACTACATCTAGTGGAAAGCCTTCCCAGAAGAGTGGAGGCTGTTATAGCAGCAAAGGGGGGACCAACTCCATATTAATGCACGTGAATTTGGAATGGAATACTTTTGGTCATGTAGTGTATATCATTAGATTCAACGTTGACATTCTCAAGGATATCTATCACATCAGTGGTTTCATTTTTTTTTTTTTTTCATTTCACCTTTATATAACCAGGTAGGCTAGTTGAGAACAAGTTCTCATTTGCAACTGCGACCTGGCCAAGATAAAGCATAGCAGTGTGAGCATACAACAAAGAGTTACACATGGAGTAAACAATTAACAAGTCAATAACACAGTAGAAAACAAAGGGGGGGTCTATGTACAATGTGTGCAAAAGGCATGAGGAGGTAGGCAAATAATTACAATTTTGCAGATTAACACTGGAGTGATAAATGATCAGATGGTCATGTACAGGTAGAGATATAGGTGTGCAGAAGAGCAGAAAGGTAAATAAATAAAAACAGTATGGGGATGAGGTAGGTGAAAAGGGTGGGCTATTTACCAATAGACTATGTACAGCTGCAGCGATCGGTTAGCTGCTCAGATAGCTGATGTTTGAAGTTGGTGAGGGAGATAAAAGTCTCCAACTTCAGCGATTTTTGCAATTCGTTCCAGTCACAGGCAGCAGAGTACTGGAACGAAAGGCGGCCAAATGAGGTGTTGGCTTTAGGGATGATCAGTGAGATACACCTGCTGGAGCGCGTGCTACGGATGGGTGTTGCCATCGTGACCAGTGAGCTGAGATAAGGCGGAGCTTTACCTAGCATAGACTTGTAGATGACCTGGAGCCAGTGGGTCTGGCGACGAATATGTAGCGAGGGCCAGCCGACTAGAGCATACAAGTCGCAGTGGTGGGTGGTATAAGGTGCTTTAGTGACAAAACGGATGGCACTGTGATAGACTGCATCCAGTTTGCTGAGTAGAGTGTTGGAAGCCATTTTGTAGATGACATCGCCGAAGTCGAGGATCGGTAGGATAGTCAGTTTTACTAGGGTAAGCTTGGCGGCTTGAGTGAAGGAGGCTTTGTTGCGGAATAGAAAGCCGACTCTTGATTTGATTTTCGATTTGAGATGTTTGATATGAGTCTGGAAGGAGAGTTTGCAGTCTAGCCAGACACCTAGGTACTTATAGACGTCCACATATTCTAGGTCGGAACCATCCAGGGTGGTGATGCTAGTCGGGCATGCAGGTGCAGGCAGCGACCGGTTGAAAAGCATGCATTTGGTTTTACTAGCGTTTAAGAGCAGTTGGAGGCCACGGAAGGAGTGTTGTATGGCATTGAAGCTTGTTTGGAGGTTAGATAGCACAGTGTCCAAAGACGGGCCGAAAGTATATAGAATGGTGTCGTCTGCGTAGAGGTGGATCAGGGAATCGCCTGCAGCAAGAGCAACATCATTGATATACACAGAGAAAAGAGTCGGCCCGAGAATTGAACCCTGTGGCACCCCCATAGAGACTGCCAGAGGACCGGACAGCATGCCCTCCGATTTGACACACTGAACTCTGTCTGCAAAGTAATTGGTGAACCAGGCAAGGCAGTCATCCGAAAAACCGAGGCTACTGAGTCTGCCGATAAGAATATGGTGATTGACAGAGTCGAAAGCCTTGGCAAGGTCGATGAAGACGGCTGCACAGTACTGTCTTTTATCGATGGCGGTTATGATATCGTTTAGTACCTTGAGTGTGGCTGAGGTGCACCCATGACCGGCTCGGAAACCAGATTGCACAGCGGAGAAGGTACGGTGGGATTCGAGATGGTCAGTGACCTGTTTGTTGACTTGGCTTTCGAAGACCTTAGATAGGCAGGGCAGGATGGATATAGGTCTGTAACAGTTTGGGTCCAGGGTGTCTCCCCCTTTGAAGAGGGGGATGACTGCGGCAGCTTTCCAATCCTTGGGGATCTCAGACGAGATGAAAGAGAGGTTGAACAGGCTGGTAATAGGGGTTGCGACAATGGTGGCAGATAGTTTCAGAAATAGAGGGTCCAGATTGTCAAGCCCAGCTGATTTGTATGGGTCCAGGTTTTGCAGCTCTTTCAGAACATCTGCTATCTGGATTTGGGTAAAGGAGAACCTGGAGAGGCTTGGGCGAGGAGCTGCGGGGGGGGCGGAGCTGTTGGCCGAGGTTGAAGTAGCCAGGCGGAAGGCATGGCCAGCCGTTGAGAAATGCTTATTGAAGTTTTCGATAATCATGGATTTATCAGTGGCGACCGTGTTACCTAGCCTCAGTGCAGTGGGCAGCTGGGAGGAGGTGCTCTTGTTCTCCATGGACTTCACAGTGTCCCAGAACTTTTTGGAGTTGGAGCTACAGGATGCAAACTTCTGCCTGAAGAAGCTGGCCTTAGCTTTCCTGACTGACTGCGTGTATTGGTTCCGGACATCCCTGAACAGTTGCATATCACGGGGACTATTCGATGCTATTGCAGTCCGCCACAGGATGTTTTTGTGCTGGTCGAGGGCAGTCAGGTCTGGGGTGAACCAAGGGCTGTATCTGTTCTTAGTTCTGCATTTTTTGAACGGAGCATGCTTATCTAAAATGGTGAGGAAGTTACTTTTAAAGAATGACCAGGCATCCTCAACTGACGGGATGAGGTCAATGTCCTTCCAGGATACCCGGGCCAGGTCGATTAGAAAGGCCTGCTCACAGAAGTGTTTTAGGGAGCGTTTGACAGTGATGAGGGGTGGTCGTTTGACTGCGGCTCCGTAGCGGATACAGGCAATGAGGCAGTGATCGCTGAGATCCTGGTTGAAGACAGCGGAGGTGTATTTGGAGGGCCAGTTGGTCAGGATGACGTCTATGAGGGTGCCCTTGTTTACAGAGTTAGGGTTGTACCTGGTGGGTTCCTTGATGATTTGTGTGAGATTGAGGGCATCTAGCTTAGAATGTAGGACTGGCGGGGTGTTAAGCATATCCCAGTTTAGGTCACCTAACAGAACAAACTCTGAAGCTAGATGGGGGGCGATCAATTCACAAATGGTGTCCAGGGCACAGCTGGGAGCTGAGGGGGGTCGGTAGCAGGCGGCAACCGTGAGAGACTTATTTCTGGAGAGAGTAATTTTCAAAATTAGTAGTTCGAACTGTTTGGGTGTGGACCTGGAAAGTATGACATTACTTTGCAGGCTATCTCTGCAGTAAACTGCAACTCCTCCCCCTTTGGCAGTTCTATCTTGACAGAAGATGTTATAGTTGGGTATGGAAATCTCTGAATTTTTGGTGGCCTTCCTGAGCCAGGATTCAGACACAGCAAGGACATCAGGGTTAGCAGAGTGTGCTAAAGCAGTGAGTAAGTCAAACTTAGGGAGGAGGCTTCTGATGTTGACATGCATGAAACCAAGGCTTTTTCGATCACAGAAGTCAACAAATGAGGGTGCCTGGGGACATGCAGGGCCTGGGTTTACCTCCACATCACCCGCGGAACAGAGAAGGAGTAGTATGAGGGTGCGGCTAAAGGCTATCAAAACTGGTCGCCTAGAGCGTTGGGGACAGAGAATAAGAGGAGCAGGTTTCTGGGCATGGTAGAATATATTCAGGGCATAATGCGCAGACAGGGGTATGGTGGGGTGCGGGTACAGCGGAGGTAAGCCCAGGCACTGGGTGATGATGAAAGAGGTTGTATCTCTGGACATGCTGGTAGTAATGGGTGAGGTCACCGCATGTGTGGGAGGTGGGACAAAGGAGTTATCAGGGGTATGAAGAGTGGAACTAGGGGCTCCATTGTGAACTAAAACAATGATAACTAACCTGAACAACAGTATACAAGGCATATTGACATTTGAGAGAGACATACAGCGAGGCATACAGTAATCACAGGTGTTGAATTGGGAAAGCTAGCTAAAACAGTAGGTGAGACAACAGCTAATCAGCTAGCACAACAACAGCAGGTAAAATGGCGTAGACTAGGCAACGGGGACAACAGATAAAACAAACAAGCAGAATGGAGTACCGTGATTAATGGACAGTCCAGCGTGCATCAGCTATGTAGCCAAGAGATCAGTGTCCAGGGGGCAGCGGTGGATGGGGCAGGGAAGCTGGACTGGCGAGTGTTATCCAGGATAAAAAAAAACAAACAATGACTAAATAGCTTGTAGCTAGTTAGCTGGTTAGCTTCTGGAGGTTCTTGAGTGTGTTCTAAAAATAAATAAAAAATAATAGCGATTCCGTATCACATTGGGTGAGGCAGGTTTCCGGAAGGTATAAACAAATTAAAAGTCAAAAGAGATAGAAAGTAAATATGGATCCGGTGGGCGTTTGGGACACGGCGATTCAGGCGGTTAGCAGGCCTGTGCTAACAAGCTAACAGTTTGTAGGCCCGGGCTAGACAAGGTAGCAGTTAGCGGACCGGAGCTGGACAAGCTAGCAGTTAGCAGGCCGAATTAGCAAGCAGGGAGATAGCGAGGGCTAGAGAGTTAGCCTTTGGGGGAAGTCGCGATGGGGTGAGTCTGTTTATTCCTCTTCATGCGGTGACATCGATAGACCGGTCGTGGGCCCGGGTATTGTAGCTCAGGAGTATGCTACGGTGGTAGCGCAGGCCGGGCTAGCTTCAAGCTAAGTGGGTGGAAACGCTAGCCAGGGGTAATCATCCGGGGTTGCGGTTTAGCTAGATAGCTAGTTGTGAAGATCCAGCGTATTTGGAAGCTTAGGTTAGCAAAATGTTTTTAAAGGGATAGCTATGTAAAAAACGAAAAATATGTAAAAAACGAAAAATAAACGAAAAATAAACTAAATATACAGGGACACGACACGACAGGACGACTTACTGCTACGCCATCTTGGATGTAAAGAAGTGGTGTCACACAACAATGCTGGGAAGGAAGGAACCAACTTTTTAATGAAAAAAAAAGACAAATTGGGATAGGGGTTCCATGAGGCAATCATTACCAAAGACTTTAGGCCTCAGAGGAGGGTCATATAGTTTACTGTGAATCTTAGGTAGGCCATAGTAAGCTGCACATACTGGGTGAGGGGTGATGAGGAAATCAGTACTCCAACCTTGGTCTAAAGCACTGTTAATATATGCATCAATTTCACTCTTAATACAATCCGTAGGGTTTGCACATAAAGGGTCATAGAATTATCTTTTGTTCAGATGACTCAGAATGCCCTTGTGATATTGTTCATAGCTTTATACCACAACAGTGCCCCCCTTATCAGCAGGGAGAATGACAAGATTACAGTTGTTTTGTAGACCTTTGTAGACCTTTGCACTGAGATCTTCTGCACTGAGGTTACCTTTAGAGTATTTATGCTTACTGGCATCTTCTCTAAGGTCATTTTCAACCAGGTGATTGTACATTGTGTGGTAATAGAGGGGCTCAGATTAGATAATGGTGAAAAGGTAGACTTCTTTTTGAAAGGGGTAGGAATTATCCCTCCTGATTGGTTGCAATATCAGTGTTCGCCTGATTTTCCAAAAACAGTGTCACTGTGACATAAAAAGAGCCAGAAAATTAAGAATACTCTTAAGGTAACCTAAGGGCAGAAGAGATTGTAGCACTCAAAGGTCTACAAAACAACGGTAATCTTGTAGTTCTCCCTGCTGATAAGGGGGGTGCTGTTGCTGTACAAAGCTATGAACAATATCACAAGGGCATTGTGAGTCATCTGAACAAAAGAGAATTCTATGACCCCTTACGTGCAAACTCTACGGATTGTATTAACAGTGAAATTAATGCATATACTAACAGTCCTTTAGGCTAAGGTTGGATTACTGATTTCCTCATCACCCTTCATTCACCCAGTATGTGCAGCTTACTGTGGCCTACCTAAGATTCACAAGAAACTATCTGAAACTCCTCTGAGGCCTAAAGTCACTGGTAATTATAGCCTTACAGAACCCCTATCCCAATTTGTCGATTTTTCATACTAATCCCCATTTATCATTTACAGAAGAGCATTGCACTTCCTCTGTTCTCTGTCCTCTACCTAGCTATTTTAAAAAGCAACGGTGATATGCTTGAAACTACTATTTTTCACAAATCTTGCAGTAAGAACACGCTCCTAAAATATGATAGAAATCATCCTCATGCCCATATCCACCAGATGCATACGCGTTTTGCCAGATGTCTAGCCCGCATTTTCCGTACTTGACGCACATGCTTTGCTTTTCAACTAGCTAAAAGCTAGCTAGTTGGAGTCTGTGTGTACTTCCGTTTGTACCACTGCATGGTAAAGCAAAGCACAACATAAAATATTAAACACAGAACGCACTGCAGCCTAGTGGGGAACGGGGGGTTCCCGACTGCTCCATTGACACTGAATGAAAAGAGTTTGATGCATCCGGTGGATATGAGGCATAAACCTCTAACACGTAATATTCCTACTGGTCAATTCCTTAGACTAAGGTGAAACTGCAGCAAATCAATTGATTTTGAGACTAAAGCTGTTGTTTACATGCTCAAATGCCCATTTGGGCTTGTTTACATTGGTGAGAGGAAACGCACACTTAAATTAAGAATAGCTGAACACAAAACAGCTAAACACACCACAAATATCTACTATGCGATTGCTCAGCACTACATGAATGTCAATCATGACCTGGGACGCAACTTTCACTGGGGACAGGGGGTCATGCAATGTGAGACAAAAAGCGTCCCCGGTGTAATTTAGGACCATGCGGACACCTCAGCTTGCTGGATTTAGGACAATGCGGACAGGCATTTCAATTAACAGGTGTGCCTCGTTAAAAGTTAATTTGTGGAATTTCTTTCCTTCTTAATGTGTTTGAGACAATTAGTTTTGTTATGACAAGGTAGGGGTGGTATACAGAAGATGGTATTTTACCAAATAGGGCTAAGTCCATATTATGGCAAGAACAGCTCAAATAAGCAAAGAGAAACAACAGTCCATCATTACTTTAAGACATGAAGGTCAGTCAATCTGGAAAATGTCAAGAACTCTTAATGTTTCAGTCGCAAAAACCATCAAGTGCTGTGATGAAACTGGCTCTCATGAGGACAGCCACAGGAAAGGAAGACCCAGAGTCACCTCTGCTGCGAGGATCATTAGAGTTACCAGCCTCAGAAATTGCAGCCCAAATAAATGCTTCACAGAGTTCAACAGACACATCTTAATGTCAACTGTTCAGAGGAGACTGCGTGAATCAGGCCTTCATGGTCTAATTGCTGCAAAGAAACCACTACTAAAGGACCCCAATAATAATAAGAGACTTGCTTGGGCTAAGAAACATGAGCAATGGATTAGACCATTGGAAATCTGTCCCTTGGTCTGATGAGTCCAAATTTGAGATTTTTGGTTCCTACCGCCGTGTCTATGTGAGACCCAGAGTAGGTGAACGGATTATCTCTGCATGTGTGATTTCCATAGTGAAGCATGGTGGAGGTGAAGTGATGGTGTGGGGGTGCTTTACTGGTTTGCGCTTAGCAATCATTTGTTTTTCTACAGGATAATGATTGAACACACCTCCAGTTTGTGTAAGTGCTTTTTGACCAAGAAGGAGAGTGATGGAGTGCTCCATCAGATGACCTGGCCTCCACATTCTCCCAACCTCAAACCAATTTAGATGGTTTGTGATGAGTTGGAACGCAGAGAGAAGGAAAACCAGCCAACAAATGCTCACCATATGTGGCAACTCCTTCAAGACTGTTGGAAAAGCATTCCAGGTGAAGCTGGTTGAGAGAATGCTAAGAGTGTGCAAAGCTGTTATCAAGGCAAAGGGTGTGTCACATTCTGACCTTAGTTCCTTTTTTATGTCTTTGTGTTAGGTTGGTCAGGGTGTGAGTTGGTGTGGGTAGTCTATGTCCTTTTTCTAGGTTGTTTGGCCTAGTATGGTTCTCAATCAGAAGCAGGTGTCGTTTGTTGTCTCTGATTGAGAATCATACTTAGGTAGCTTGTTTTCCCCATTTTGGTTGTGGGTGTTTAATTTATGTTTAGTGTCTGTTCACCTGGCAGAACTGTTTCGTTTTCTCTTCGTTGTTATTTTGTGTACTGTTCAGTTTTTCAATTAAAATATGACAAACACTTACCACGCTGAATTTTGGTCCTCCTCTCCATCCACCAACAAGAAGCGTTACAGAAACACCCACCAACCAAGGACCAAGCAGCGTGGTATCGAGCAGCAGCGTTCTCTGGACTCATGGACATGGGAGGAGATTTTAGACGGTAAGGGACCCTGGGCATAGGCTGGGGAATATCGCAGCCCCAAGGAAGAACTGGAGGCAGCGAGCGCTGAGCGGCGGCGATATGAGGAGGTAGCACGGCAGCGACAGGCACGAGAGGCAGCCCCCAAAAATATTTTGGGTGCGGCACACGGAGTCAGGTTGGAGACCTGAGCCCACTCCTCGTGCTTACCGGAGGAAGCGCAGTACTGGTCAGGCACCGTGTGCGGTCAAGCGCACAGTGTAGCCAGTATGCGCTCATAGCCCGGTGCGCTATAGGCCAGCCCCCTGCAAGTGCCATGCGAGTGTGGGCATCCAGCCAGGGCGTGTTGTGCCGGCTCAGCGTGTCTGGTCCCCGGTACGCCGTTTCGACCCAGGGTATCCTGCGCCGGCTCTGCGTGCAATGTCTCCAGGGCGCTGGGAGGGTGCAGTGCATACTATGCCTGCGCTCCGCCCCTGCCAGGCGAATGTGGGCATTGAGCCTAATGAAGAGGTGCGAGTAGTATGCACCAGATCTCCAGTGCTCACCCATAGCTCGGTTCAACCTGTGCCTGCACTCTGGATGGTCCGGGCTAAAGTGGTCATCCAGCCTGGAGGAGTGGTGCCAAGGCTGCGCACCAGAGCTCCAGTGCTCCCCCACAGCCCGGTCCATCTGGTGCCTCCTCCACACACCAGGCTGTCTCTCTGTCTCCTCCCTCCAGGTTTGTCCATTTGTCCTGAGCCGCCAGAGCCGCCCGTCAGTAAGGAGCTGCCAGAGCCGCCTGTCAGTCAGGAGCTGCCAGAGCCGCCCGTCACTCCGGCGCTGCCACAGACTATGGTGGAGTGGTGTCCACGTCCCGCGCCAGAGCCACCACCGCAGACAGACGCCCACCCAGACCCTCCCCTATAGGTTCAGGTTTTGCGGCCGGAGTCCGCATCTTTGGGGGGTGGGGGGGGGGTACATTTTGGTTGTGGGTGTTTAATTTCTGTTTAGTGTCTGTTCACCTGGCAGAACTGTTTCGTTTTCTCTTCGTTATTTTGTGTAGTGTTCAGTTTTTCAATTAAAATATGACGAACGCTGCATTTTGGTCCTCCTCTCCTTCCACCAATGAGAATCGTTACAGGGTGGCTACTTTGAAGAATCTAAAATAGAAAATATATTGTGATTTGTTACTACATGATTCCATATGTGTTATTTAATAGTTTTGATATCTTCACTATTATTCTACGATGTACCTTGAATGAGTAGGTGTATCCAATCTTTTGACTGGTACTGTATATATAATTCATTCTCACAACTATCTACGCGCTCTCATCCTCTCAACTTTTCTCTTCGCTTGTGTGCTTCAGTGCATAACAAATCAGCTGTCTGTGACCAGGTGAAAAAACATACTTTGACTTGGAAGAGTTTCACTGTAGGATAGCCAGCTAGCTAACATATCATCCTTCTCTGTTTGACCCTGTCACACCCTGATCTGTTTCACCTGTCTTTGTGCTTGTCTCCACCCCTCTAAAGATGTGCACATCTTCCCCATTATCCCAAGTGTATTTATACCTGTGTTCTCTGTCTGTTGCCAGTTCATTTTGTTTTGTCAAGCCTACCAGCGGTTTTCTGTGCTCCTGTTGTTTTCTAGTTCATGTTTTCTAGTTTTCCCAGTTTTGACCATTCTGTCTGCCCTGACCCTGAGTATGCCTGCCTTTCTGTACCCTGTCAAACCACCCTGGATTTCTGACCTCTGCCTGCCCTGACCCTTTCTGCCGTTCTGTACCTTTCAGACTCTGCTCTGGATTACTGACCTCTGCCTGCCCTTGACCTGTTGTTTGCCTGCCCGACCCCTGTTTTTGTAATAAACTTTTGTTACTTCGAAACGGTTGTTTGAGGAGGCTAAACTAGCTAGCTACATTCACTAGCTAAGTGAAGGTTTAAAAAATTACCTCTCTCTTTCTCTTCCTTTTTCTTAAGTTTGGAAGAAATTCATTTGTTCAAAACTGTTCAACCAGTCTCTTTCTCTCACTTTGAGTCAACTACTCACCACATGTTATGCACTGCAGTGCTAGCTAGCTGTAGCTTACTCTTTCAGTGCTAAATTCATTATCTGATTCTTTGATTGGGTGGACAAGATGTCAGTTCATGCTGCAAGAGCTCTGATTGGTTGGAGGACGTCCTCCGGAAGTTGTCATAATTACTATGTAAGTCTATGGAATGGGTGAGAACCATTGGCCTCCTCGGTTTTCTATTGAAGTCAATGTACACAAAGGAGGACAGAAGCTAGCTAACACCATGGTGCTACCCTACAGAGTGCTGCTGAGGCTACTGTGGACCTTCATTGCAAAACAGTGTGTTTTAATCAGTTATTTGGTGACTTGAATATATTTAGTATAGTTTTATCTAAAAATGTTTTTTTTTAATGTTTCACTATGTTTATTTTTATGAAATTCACTGAGGAGGATGGTCCTCCCCTTCCTCTTCTGAGCAGCCTCCACTGTTATAGGTCTACATGCTAGCCCTATTCGGATGGGACTAGTATTACTAAAGAAGTTGGTTAAGTAATTAACAAAGCATGTAGGTTATTGCAGGAGACGATTCGAATGGGATTCGTTTTTCCAAACGGCCACCTGCAAGTTCTATAATTTTTTTCATTCAATTGACTCTGTTGATGGAGTTGGAGTGGAGGTTTTTATTGTCACGTCCTGACCTTAGTTCCTTTTTTATGTCTCTATTTTGGTTTGGTCAGGGTGTGAGTTGGGGTGGGCATTCTAGGTTTTGTTCTAGGTTTTGTACTTCTGTGTGTTTGGCCTGGTATGGTTCCCAATCAGAGGCAGCTGTCAATCGTTGTGTCTGTTTGAGAACCATACTTTGGTAGCCTGTTCCCACCTGTGTTTGTGGGTAGAGTTGCTTTCTGTTTTTGTGTCTGCACCAGACAGAGCTGTTTTGGTTGTTCTCGTTGTTGTTTTTGTTAATCAGTGTTCAGTTCCATTATTAAAAGTATGAACACGTACCACGCTGCACCTTGGTCCTCACCTTCTTCCACCAACAGCCTTTACATTTATTCTCAACCATCATGTCTAGACGATAATAGGCTACACCGATAATTCTTGCTTGGCTGTTAAATATATAGGTGTCCCCATAATACTTAAATTGAGGAAGTGTGATCATCATTATTTTAGCAATCCATGGTAGACATCACTCCAAGCAAAAATGCCAACCACCCTGCTGATTTGAGATGCTGAACAGTATTTGCTCTTGAGATGCATTTAAACGATTTAGGGATAAGAAAATGAACTTAACATTATCAAAAAGTTTAACTCAGTCAGGATTCGTGGATGCCATGCTTTGTGATCTATTGCCTAGGATATCAACAGCCGGGGTTTCATTAAATAAGCTATAGGCACAATAATTTGTATTGCACATTTAGGCCTAATTAAACTGACACATTTAGTGATGCTCAACTTCAATTCACTGGCACAATGTAGAATAGCTTAGCCACACTCATTGGTAGTGAAAGGGGTTCACCTAGGGGTCATGATAGGGGCTGTACCACATGTTTGATATATTATAATAATTGATTATGCTTATGTTGTATTAATAGAAGTGGGGTAATAAGACCCTGCCCTCCTTACATTTATAGAGTCCTAGACTACAGATTAACAATATATATTCATTATAGAGGTTTAGTATTGTTTCACGGTGGTTTTCTGGTCTCTTTGCCTCTTATAAAGAGACCCCTCTGAGAAATGTGTGACTGTGAAGACAGAACTCTGCAGGGGAGTGTAAGAGATAAGAGATTAGTCAGACATTCCACTATAAATCAACTTGGACATTTACTGTTAAGCTGTTACTGTTTCAGATAGCTATATAAACAAGAGTTTTAGTGTTGAGTAGGCATGGTTTTGGTCTCATGAGTAAAAGATAATGATGTAGGCAGTGACATCATTAGGGCTGGACTTCGGGTTTAATAAAATAACTTGGGACCTTTTCTTTTATGCAGAACTCGGAAACATGCGTTATGTTCCTGTTGTCAACTTCTGTCTGCAATTACATTAATAACGTGTTTTGAATGATTTATTCAAGATATTGTCATAATGCTAATTTCACCAATGGAGCCAATGATTGACAAGGAACAAGGAAACGAACCCCAACAGTAGCCTAATATACACTTTAATACACTTTTGGTGAAACTTAAAACCTCAACGTCAATATGGAGTCAACATACATGTGTGAGTAAAAACGAATGTAAATAAGTTAGAAATTGTGCTACAAACACCTCTCATTAAATGAATGATGTTTTTATTTGGTTAGCTTTTGGAAATTGTAGAAATCAAACATTTTCCTAGTAGCTAGGCAGGCTAACGTAAACTCACCCCATTCCATACAAATGTGTGAAACCGCGACATTCAAACGAGGCTGAAAAGAAAACGAATGGGACTGTAGAGACTGTGTCGACTTCAAAATCTGGGGTATGAACTACGTTTCTATTCAAGCATTGATCGACATGGTAATGGCTCTATAGTATTGGAGAAAAGTTTAAAAAACTGACCCTCCGTTACATCGTGACATGTCATGACATAACGTACAGCACGCATAAAGAAACTATTTCTGTCTTACAATCTCTCTCCACCAGGTGTAGCACTTCTCTCATCGTTTAAAAACAAGAAATGGACAGTGACGGGGGTAAGGGGGGGATTCCTAGTCATTTTTTGCGTCATCACTGCAAGCGATCATGATTCTCAAAGCCGCTGCTGACTTCTGAAGGTCACTTTAGCACCGCCCTAAAAACACGATTCAAATAGGTATGTAATGACACATTATATAAACTCTTTATAGTATTTTATTTACACTTTAGAGGCGATAAGGTGATAAGTTGTACAGATCGAGTGAAAAAAGCAGTTTTCCCACACATCTCCTCTCCTTCTCACTACCACGCATTAGTTTTGCTTCCCCACCCGCCATTTTTTAAAAGACCCAACGTAGCTCATTGCCTTGTTGAATTATGCAGAAACGGGCAGCGTGGAGGTCTCGGCATGAATTCTGTTGGAAAGGGGAGAAATTGTGCTTTACAATGGTATTAACATTACAGTTGATCTGGAAGTATTACATTTTTTGAGTGCTAAAATAAGGTCAATTGTACGGACCATGGCAATGTACAAAAGTGAATGAGTTTACGTTAGTTAGCTAATTAATTTGCTAGCTATCATACAGTAGACGTATATTAATAATTATATAGTTCATATAAATAGACATGCAATCATAATTGACTGTAGAGCATATAAAGCACCCACAAACTACGGGTAGCTGAAAACAACCATTGCGGGATGAACGAGTGACGGATATCCAGGCAAGGGCGGCCCATTTAAATAGCATTCCTTCCTCCCTCACTGCTCAGCTAGCGGGATATACGCTGCACCGGCAAGATAGAACAACGAGGGGGGCGGTCTATGCATATTTGTAAACAACAGCTGGTGCATGAAATCTAAGGAAGTCTCTAGATTTTGTTCGCCTGAAGTACAGTATATTGTGATAAATTGCAGGCCACACTACTTGCCTAGAGAGTTTTCAGCTATACTTCTCGTGGCTGTTTATTTACCACCTCAGACAGATGCTGGCACTAAGACCGCACTCAGTCAGCTGTATAAGGAAATAAGCAAACAGGAAACCACTCACCCAGAGGCGGCGCTCCTAGTGGCCGGAAACTTTAATGCAGAGAAACTTAAATCAGTTCTACCAAATTTCCATCAACATGTTAAATGTGCAACCAGAGGGAAAAAAAATATAGATCACCTGTACTCCACACACAGAGACTCCTACAAAGCTCTCCCTCCCCATCAATTTGGTAAATATGACCACAATTTACCTCCTGATTCCTGCTTACAAGCAAAACATTAAGCAGGAAGCACCAGTGACTCTGTCTATGAAAAAGTGGTCAGGTGAAGCAGATGCTAAACTACAGGACTGTTTTGCTATCACAGACTGGAACATGTTCCAGGATTCTGCTGATGGCATTGAGGAGTACACCACATCAGTCTTTGGCTTTATTAGTAAGTGTATTGATGACGTCGTCCCCACAGTGACCGTAAGTACATACCCCAACCAAGCTATGGATTTACAGGCAACATTCGCACTGAGCTAAAGGGTAGAGCTGTCGCTTTCAAGGTGCGGGACTCTAACCCAGAAGCTTACAAGAAATCCTGCTATGCCCTGCGACGAACCATCAAACAGGAAAAGCGTCAATACAGGGATAAGATTGAATCATACTACACCGGCTCCGACGCTCGTCTTATGTGGCAGGGCTTGCAAACTATTACAGACTACAAAGGGAAGCACAGCTGCGAGCTGCCCATTGACACTGCCCAGTGACCTGATTGAGTCTGTAACACCAACATGTTTCAAGCAGACCAACATATTCCCTGTGCCCAAGAACACAAAGGGAACCTACCTAAATGAGTACAGACCCGTAGCACTCACGTCTGTTGCTATGAAGTGCTTTGAAAAGTTGATAATGGCTCGCATCAACACCATTATCCCAGAAACACTAGATCCACTCTAATTTGCATACCGCCCAACCAGATGCACAGATGATGCAATCTCTATTGCACTCCACACTGCCCTTTCCCACCTGGACAAAAGGACCACGTATGTGAGAATGCTATTCATTGACTACAGCTCAGCGTTCAACACGATAGTACCCTCAAAGCTCATCACTAAGCTAAGGATCCTCCCTCTGCAACTGGATCCTGGACTTCCTGACGGGCCGCCCCCAGGTGGTGAGGGTAGGTAGCAACACATCTGTCACGCTGATCCTCAACACTGGAGCTCCCCAGGGGTGCATGCTCAGTCCCCTCCTGTACTCCCTGTTCACCCACGACTGCATGGCCAGGCACGACTCCAACACCATCATTAAGTTTGCAGATGACACAACAATGGTAGGCCTGATCACCGATAACGACGAGAAAGCTTATAGGGAGGAGGTCAGAGACCTGGCCGGGTGGTGCCAGAATAACAACCTATCCCTCAACGTAACCAAGACTAGGGAGATGATTGTGGACTACAGGAAAAGGAGGCCTGAGAACGCCCCCATTCTCATCAACAGGGCTGTAGTGGAGCAGGTTGAGAGCTTCAAGTTCCTTGGTGTCCACATTAACAACAAACTAGAATGGTCCAAACACACCAAGACAGTTGTGAAGAAGGCACGACAAAGCCTATTCCCCCTCAGGAAACTAAAAATATTTGGCATGGGTCCTGAGATCCTCAAAAGGTTCTACAGCTGCAACATCGAGAGCTGACTGGAAGCAATCACTGCCTGGTACGACAATAGCTCGGCCTCCGACTGCAAGGCACTACAGAGGGTAGTGTGTACCGCCCAGTACATCACTGGGGCTAAACTGCCTGCCATCCAGGACCTCTACACCAGGCGGTGAGAGGAAGGCCCTAAAAATGGTCAAAGACCCCAGCCACCCCAGTCATAGACTGTTCTCTCTACTACCGCATGGCAAGCGGTACCGGAGTGCCAAGTCTAGGACAAAAAGGCTTCTCAACAGTTTTTTACCCCCAAGCCATAAGACTCATGAACAGGTAATCAAATGGCTACCCTGAATATTTGCATTGTGTGCCCCCTCAACTCCTCTTTTTTTACGCTGCTGCTACTCTCTGTTTATCATATATGCATTGTCACTTTAACTATACATTCATGTACATACTACCTCAATGACCAACCAGTGCTCCCGCACATTGGCTAACCGGGCTATCTGCATTGTGTCCCACCCACCACCACACCCTCTTTTACTCTATTGCTACTCTCTGTTCATCATATATGCATAGTCACTTTAACCATATCTACATGTACATACTACCTCAATCAGCCTGACTAACCGGTGTCTGTATGTAGCCTCACTACTTTTACAGCCTCGCTACTGTATATAGCCTGTCTTTTTACTGTTGTTTTATTTCTTTACCTACCTATTGTTCACCTAATACCTTTTTTGCACTATTGGTTAGAGCCTGTAAGTAAGCATGTACAACACCTGTTGAATTCGGCGCACTTGACAAATACACTTTGATTTGAAGTGCTCAAAGGCCTATGCATTTGCATAAGTTCAAATATGCGTATGGGTGTTTTGAATTAATCATCACCGTAGAAAGCACTGTCGTTGTGTTCGCCGTTGAAACAACACCCACAACGACCATGTTTTCCACTTAGTTTCAACCTGCTGTTAAACTTCTTTCTTCAAATTGATCAATCACAGTGAGGTGAGTTTTAAAAGCAAGATACTGTTTGCTGTGATTATCGATTGCGTTTGAATTGATGTCAGGAGTGGTTAAGAAGAACAATGGAGCCCTGAGTATCAGTCCATTAGCGACCCGATGGTCTTTAGCATGTTGGGTACTACCAATTTACTGTCCAGAGTGCATAAAAGGAGATTACTATGACTCAACGGTCATGCTAAATTTTTACTGTGGTCACGGTAATTAGGCTTCTCCAAGCTCTGGTGCTGCTGATGGTCATTAGCCCACCAAACGTGCTAACTGCCTGGTACTCAGCACTCTATTGTCCCTCTAATCCTCTCTGACATCAATGCAAATGTGTATAAAAATCTAATCAAACACTTCATGGGAGCCCATGAGCTCATGTTTGCGCAACATTTCTACAGGCTATGGAATTGCGTGAGGAAACAGTGATGGCTTCTATTAAAAATAGGATCTTCGGCTTCCTTTAGGCTGACTATATTTCTCAACTTCCCTAATATTAAGCACATTGTTTTGCTTTACAACAGGAATATAGCCTACCTGGCTAGCATGACAATTAAGTCCTCCATTCGCTATTTAAGTGCATAGATGACTTGTATTTTTCCCCTGTTCTGAAACCGGTGCATGATAATAGTCCATTCTAAGTCAAAACAAAATTTTCACGTATTATTTAGTATATTTTAAGACAAGATTATATTTTTTTATATATATTTTTTTCACCTTTATTTAACCAGGTAGGCTAGTTGAGAACAAGTTCTCATTTACAACTGCGACCTGGCCAAGATAAAGCATAGCAGTGTGAACAGACTACACACAGTTACACATGGAGTAAACAATAAACAAGTCAATAACACAGTCGAAAAAAAGCAAAAAAAGAGTCTATATACATTGTGTGCAGAAGGCATGAGGAGGTAGGCGAATAATGACAATTTAGCAGATTAACACTGGAGTGATAAATGATCAGATGGTCATGTGCAGGAAGATATACTGGTGTGCAAAAGAAAAGTAAATAAATAAAAACAGTATGGAGATGAGGTAGGTAAATTGGGTGGGTTATTTACCACTAGACTATGTACAGCTGCAGCGATCGGTTAGCTGCTCAGATAGCAGATGTTTAAAGTTGGTGAGGGAGATAAAAGTCTCCAACTTCAGTGATTTTTGCAATTTGTTCCAGTCACAAGCAGCAGAGAACTGGAAGGAAAGGCGGCCAAATGAGGTGGTGGCTTTAGGGATGATCAGTGAGATACACCTGCTGGAGTACGTGCTACGGGTGGGTGTTGCCATCGTGACCAGTGAACTAAGATAAGGCGGAGCTTTACCTAGCATGGACTTGTAGATGACCTGGAGCCAGTGGGTCTGGAGACGAATATGTAGCGAGGACCAGCCGACTAGAGCATACAGGTCGCAGTGGTGGGTGGTATAAGGTGCTTTAGTAACAAAACGGATGGCACTGTGATAAACTGCATCCAGTTTGCTGAGAAGAGTATTGGAAGCTATTTTGTAGATGACATCGCCAAAGTCAAGGACCGGTAGAATAGTCAGTTTTACTAGGGTAAGTTTGGCAGCGTGAGTGAAGGAGACTTTGTTGCGGAATAGAAAGCCGACTCTAGATTTGATTTTAGATTGGAGATGTTTGATATGATTCTGGAAGGAGAGTTTACAGTCTAACCAGACACCTAGGTACTTATAGATGTCCACATATTCTAGGTCGGAACCATCCAGGGTGGTGATGCTAGTCGGGCATGCGGGTGCAGGCAGCGAATGGTTGAAAAGCATGCATTTGGTTTTACTAGCGTTTAAGAGCAGTTGGAAGCCACGGAAGGAGTGTTGTATGGCATTGAAGCTCGTTTGGAGGTTAGATAGCACAGTGTCCAAGGAAGGGCCAGAAGTATACAGAATGGTGTCGTCTGCGTAGAGGTGAATCAGGGAATCGCCCGCAACAAGAGCAACATCATTGATATATACAGAGAAAAGAGTCGGCCCGAGAATTGAACCCTGTGGCACCCCCATAGAGACTGCCAGAGGACCGGACAACATGCCCTCCGATTTGACACACTGAACTCTGTCTGCAAAGTAGTTGGTGAACCAGGCAAGGCAGTCATTAGAAAAACCGAGGCTACTGAGTCTGCCGATAAGAATATGGTGATTGACAGAGTCGAAAGCCTTGGCCAGGTCGATGAAGATGGCTGCACAGTACTGTATTTTATCGATGGCGGTTAGATCGTTTAGTACCTTGAGCGTGGCTGAGGTGCACCCGTGACCGGCTCGGAAACCAGATTGCACAGCGGAGAAGGTACGGTGGGATTCGAGATGGTCAGTGATCTGTTTGTTGACCAGGCTTTCGAAGACCTTCGATAGGCAGGGCAGGATGGATATAGGTCTGTAACAGTTTGGGTCCAGGGTGTCTCCCCCTTTGAAAAGGGGGATGACTGCGGCAGCTTTCCAATCCTTGGGGATCTCAGACGATATGAAAGAGAGGTTGAACAGGCTGGTAATAGGGGTTGCGACAATGGAGGTGGATAGTTTCAGAAATAGAGGGTCCAGATTGTCAAGACCAGCTGATTTGTACGGGTCCAGATTTTGCAGCTCTTTCAGAACATCTGCTATCTGGATTTGGGTAAAGGAGAAGCTGGGGAGGCTTGGGTGAGTAGCTGCGGGGGGGGGGGGGGGGGGGGGGGGGCAGAGCTGTTGGCCAAGAATAGTCTGATGGATGACTATATTAGCCTATCACTTGTCAATGATATATTATCATTTGTGAGTGATGCCCAGCTTGTGTAGGCAAGTAAGGCAAGAAACAGCGCATGCCTTTTTCTTACGACGTATTCACATCATAGTCTCACACCTCATGTAGCCTAGTCCACAGGCCTATATGTTTTTGATAACGTTTATATCACAACTAAGTGGCCAAATAACTAATTGAAATTAAGAACATTAATCTGCTTTACAACCAGTCCAGAGCCTAACTGGCATCCTTAGGCGGCGCGTGAGTTTCAGGTTTTGAGGAAGATCATTTTCACCATAAAAATGCACCTTTATAATAAAGCATTACATGCATAATAGCATTTGTGGTCACTTTTGAGAATGGTGGTTTCCCGCTAATTGATTGCAATTAGGAACATTCGCACATAGCCTACTGCCGTTTGTGCATTACTGCACTTAGAATGTGAAGAAAAAGCCTAATCGTTTATGAACATTTTAAGCTAAACATTATGATCTGTTGCATCAGCCTCATTGCTTTTGACATTTTTTTTTTTATGCGAGTGGTTCTATTAATTTGAGTTTTGAATATTTCGTTCTCACACTGAAGGATAAATTGACCAATAGAATAGGTCAACTTTACACTATGGGGGATAGTAGATTGACATAGGCTAGTGCTTTTGCTGTTTGTTAGGCCTACTCACCTTGTTGGCTGACGAAAGTAAATGTGGACAGTTCTTCCAATATCTTCAATATGCACCTCGGGAACTCGATAAGAAGGACTCAATCAGTTGAGTCCCCGATGTGCCTGGCAGATGCCTCTGTGAGAAGAATCTGATCACGTGAGAAGAATCTGATCACGTGAGAAGCATTGGTTGATAAGAATTTAGATATCTGAGAGCCATGTGAGTGAGAGGTGCTTTGGAACATGCAACTGGGAGAAGGGAATTATACATATTATATTCAGCCTAAGGGCACTACGGCATGCATTTCTTTAGGGGCCATTATGGCAACACTAGGAGGATGCCGCCAGGAAATTCGAGGCATTATCAAGTGCTTGTCAAATTGTGAATGAGAGACTGATGAAGAGTGTACACGAAACAAAGCAGAGCTCATGCCTTTAATGCAACTTTTTTCAAATCATCATTAGAGTTGCATCATGCAGCCTCAGAATGTATAAAACATCTAAACATATAGCCCAACGTTTGTATCACAACCACAGTTGCATAAATAACTCTAAATTAAGCAAATAGGAGGACCTGTTTCTTTGTTAACCCCTCAACACAGAATAGCTGCATGTGAGCACTCCCTTTAAATCGTTTGGAGAAACATCCTTCCTATTTAATTTAGCTATGTTCAATTGCATTCTTCATGCTATAAAATAATGCCACAGAATTCTAAGCAAATCTTGTCTGCTAAGTGAACTAGTGTAGCTCACAGCCATTTGGCATAGCCAGATCAGGGCCTAACATAAGGATACCTCAGAGGATACCTATTCCGTTCTTCGGAAATAGACTACATTTTCTTCCTCTCATGTTTCTTTAGACCTGTGGAAAATAAATAATGGAATTATTGTGATGGTGTAGGCAATATTACATGGATTTATTCAACTTTTTAAAATGAAAATGTTCCAAAGGTCTGCATAGGTGTCTTTTAGGCTATACGTGGAAGCCAGGAGATGCTAAGTGTGTTTATGTTAATTAACGGTCAATTACCGTGAAACCGGCAGTTATTTGCTTGACAATCACTGGCGGACAAATTTTCATGACCACCACAGCCCTAGTTATGACTCATGACAACTGGTGTGGCGGCAATACAGTAGGCTAAACTTGCAATTAGTGTGTGATGTACACTATTTCTGTTCATGGTAGGCCTGCTGATCTACTTCTGAGCTGACTAACCGTTAGAAGTCGCTCTCTAGTGAGAAAGAAGAGGAGAAGCTGAAAAATAAGTGGATCTGCTGTCTCGACCTCTCGACCTCTGAATGTTCGGCTATGAAAAGCCAACTGACATTTACTCCTGAGGTACTGACCTGTTGCACACAATATAACCACTGTGATTATTATTTGACCCTGCTGGTCATCTATGAACGTTTGACTACTCGAGGCTGTAATCACTGCCATAGGGGCTTCTACAAAGTACTGAGTAAATGGTCTGAAAACTTATGTAAATGTGATATTTCAATTATTTATTTGTAATGCATTTTCTAACATTTCTCTAAAGCTGTTTTTGCTTTGTCATTATCGGGTATTGTGTGTAGATTGATGAGGAAAAAATACAATTGAATCAATATTAGAATAAGGCTGTAATGTAACAAAATGTGGAAAAAGTGAAGGGGTCTGAATACTTTCCAAATGCACGGTTTTCAACTCTGTATTGAACTCAATGGTCATGACTGTTACATTACCTGCAGTACACTTCATGTCTGACAGGGGGAGTAAGTGCATCTGTTTCTGTTAGATTGTAATCAGTGTCAGCAAAAGTTTGAAGTTACACAGATACATTACTGCATTGTTATCAAAACATACTTCTTAGTATGATTGATCAATACTAGGAAATCTTAAACAAACCTAATGAATTTTTCAATACCCATCCATTCATTGATTTCCCTGAAGTGTTTTTGTAGACACACCAATACCAATCAAGGAATCATTTTACTAACCACACATCTATAGGGTGTATGTGTATGTGTATGTGTATGTGTATGTGTATGTGTATGTGTATGTGTATGTGTATGTGTGTGTGTGTGTTTGTGTCCTATTAGTAACAACAGATTCAGCAGCAGCCCAAGAAGAGAATCCCTCCCCTTCTTCCTGTGTGAATGTTTGGTTGACAGGCAGAAATTCCTAATGCTGACAAGGCAAAAGTGACATTACACAATTGTTTAGAAACAATGTATTGATTAGTGTGTTTTCTGTGTGTTTTGATTTAGTGGGTTTAAAATGTATTATCAATGTTTAAAAGGAAAACAAAAGGAGAATGTGCAGAAGAGGTAGGAAAACACTGAAAGGCTTGTAAGACACATTTCAAATGAAATTGGAATGATTATTTACACAAACAAATGATTTACAAGCCCATCAGAACTTTCTTGACACAGCAGAGTATCACACAATAACTCATCAGTATCTAAAGAATGCAGATCATCTTAATATTTGAGCTAGATAAATGTAGGTTAATTTGTTCATTCTCTCAACTTCATTATTATTTGAATCTATCATATTAGGACATGGTTGAACAAACACTGAAGCTGTTGTATGCTTCACAGAGCAGGAACATATGTGGCGTTTGTTGTTGGCCACTCAGTTTCAGGTACTAGACTACATGTAACCGTTCTTCCTATATTCATGTCATTACTGTTCAATGAACATGTTTAGCATTTTTTTCTGGTTATTTCTTTGTCATTGCTGTATAAGTAATCAGCGTGCCATGCTCTCATCTCCTCCGCGCCCGCACATGATGAGAGAACTGTTACAAAGTAACCGAAGATGAAAAAATGGTAAGGGAAACTGACTCGATGTTACAATGTGTCTTTCTGCCCTTTTGCTTCCCAGTAAATCTAATCAACTCACTAAAGATGATTAATCAAATTTGATGTTTTATCTTTACGGAGTCGATGAAAACGGTCAAGTGGTCAGGAATCGCATGCTGGGATATTTACACCGGGCGGGACCTGAGATCTTTAAATGATCTTTCAGCGGGCCGGCAGTTTGAGATACCGTCCCCTTTCAGCCAATCACAAGCCAGCCCCCACCACTATAGGACATATAGCTGGCTGTATAAAGTGTCGTGTCTTGTTCACTGACTACACAACAACAGCAGCAGAAATCATCACCCTGCTACTGCAAATTGACGGGAAAAAGTAAGTACTGCTTTCCATTCTGCTCTTTGTACAGTGTTAGGATCTTGGGTTATGGACATTTACATTTACCAGGGGCATTTGCTCTTTGATTTAATTGATACAGAAAGACAATATTAGTCTACCGTTTCTGATGTTGCTTTTTCTCCCGGCTGTTACCAAACTTTTCCTCGAATATTTCTATCACATAAAGTAATTGATATCAATTTATTTAATTTGGAATACCGGTAGTGTAGTATCCTAGTTCCATATGTTTAATATTTTTTCTTGTGTCAAGCGGAAGGTAGTTTGGAAGGGGGCATTTTTTGTTTTATTCTCACAAACCACATTTCCATCCAACGGTTGTATAGCAAGTAAAGTACATGTCGGATAAAAGTAATGACACACCTGATGGAAACAATTTTTCTGTTAACTTTCCAAATGTCGACAACACAAAATACGCTAGACTAGGTGGAGTCTTTTGTGTCAGTAAAATTAATTATGTGATTGTTGGTGAATATAATAACCATCATATCGAAGTAAACTTGGAGTAGTAGTGTGGACCTCACTTTACTACTCGTTGGGAAAGCATGCAGTTTATTAGGCTGCAGATTAAATACATTATGATGAATTAACTTCACAGGATGGTGAAAGTGCAAGGTGATGTGTTTGTGAACCCTAGGTTGAATTAAAACCATAGCTGCTGATGACTTCACAAGTGCTTTATTGGCGTAAATATTACAATTGATATGACTTATAAAGGATGGTTAAATTAAATTTTCTCTGTTAAAGCTACCCTGTGGAATGACTTCATAGTAACAGCAATTTTTTAATAAAAATAAATAAATGTTAATTTAAAAACAAATTAAATTGAGATTTTTCAATCATTCACAAGATACCAGATTGGTAGTAGTCAGTGACATGTCAAAGCTAAACTGGCCTTGGTTAAACACTGGATGGGAGACCAAATGGATAGCTGTAGATCAACTCTCCAGTAGGAGGTGCTGCCCAGACTTTTTGTTGTTGTATATAACTTTGACGATCTGCCATTCTTTCAAAGGTACAAATTTAACATTTTATGCTATATAGCTTCTTTACACTGAAAATACAAGGCTGACTGAGCTCTGCTCTCTCTCTCTCTCCACAGCTGTTTGACCATGATGTCCCTGTACTTGGCAGTGTTGGTGCTCTGTATGAGTGCTGTGTTTGCGGCCCCTATGTTTGACTCTCAGTTGGAGGGCCACTGGCACTTGTGGAAGAACTGGCACAGCAAGAACTACCATGAGGTGGGTGTTTAAGCACAAGTAGAGGAGCACATAGCTACCAACGAGTGGAGGCTGGTGGGATGAGCTATAGGAGGATGGGCTTATTGTAAAGGCTGGAATGGAATTATTGGAATGGTATCAAACATTTAGAAACCACGTTTGACTCAGTTCCATTACAGCCAGTACAATGAGCCTGTCCTCCTTTGACTCCTCCCACCATCCTCCACTGCTCTCAACAAGGGGCTCAATCAAATTGATCAATTGGTGCATACATGTAGCTGTAAATTACACCTATGTATCATTAATTGCATGGATTGTGCACATAGTTCTGTTACAGTATATGATTGTGTATATTTTCTCACTGTTTTTCACTCATTGTTACAGAGCGAGGAGGGCTGGAGAAGGATGGTTTGGGAAAAGAACCTGAAAAAGATTGAGATGCACAACCTGGACCACTCTATGGGAAAACTCTCCTATCGTCTGGGCATGAACCAATTTGGTGACATGGTAAGAAGAATCACCTTGCTGAGCAGTGCTTGACATGGATGAAATGGGTGCCGCTACTCATTCTGGGGGCCTGTACTGTATATATTTATATCCAGGTACACTGCAGGACTTTTGAGCTAATATTCTATGAGGTGCAGGAACTAAAGCAGTGGAAATTTTCAGGTGCTGATATCAGTTCCAGTGAACTTCTGTCCTAGTCTGTTGCTGAGACATTTTACTGTGGAGCAGGAGCTACTTTTCAGCAGCTCTTTCCCATACTGTGTGTGTGCTATAGCTGGATCTTTTTGTTGCCATGCCATAGATTTGCTAAAGCACATACAGTATGAAATATTTCACAGGCACAGGTGTCAGCGTTGACAATGAAAGCAGGAATGTATTCAGACTCGCAGGTTAGGTTTCTTCAACTATCAAGCAGGAATGGAATAGTTATCCCGAGAAGAGAATTGAAACTTACTCATAGTCTTTTAAAGATGCACACAGGATTTATGGCTAAGTGCACCTTTTAAAACAGTCCTAAGATGTAAAAAAAATACATTTCCCATTCAGATGGTAAATTACAAACCACATCTTGCCAGGGAAGACAACATGTTCTGTTTCTTTCCTCCCTAGACCAACGAAGAGTTCGGGCAGCTCATGAACGGCTACAAGCAGACGACTGAGAGGAAGTACAAGGGCTCTCTTTTCATGGAACCCAATTACCTGCAGGCCCCTGAAGCCGTGGACTGGAGAGAGAAGGGCTACGTCACTCCCATCAAGAACCAGGTGAGACCTGAATCACTCATGAGTCATGACTCATCCATACACTGCTGTGTCACTAAATAAGGTTTTACTTCCAGAGAACTATCTGGCTTGTTTGCATGCTGTTTACCATGATTGTAATTTACAGCATCCAGAAGATAAGGCGGCAAATTGCGCATACATATTGTTATATATGTATTTATTACTAGCGTCAGTGTTTTCTTGCATGAAAAAGTAACAAGATGTTAACAACCTTTACCCCCTCAGTGCTCATGTGGGTCTTGCTGGGCGTTCAGTTCCACCGGAGCCATAGAGGGCCAGCAATTCAGGAAGACTGGCAATCTGGTGTCTCTGAGTGAACAGAACTTGATGGACTGCTCCAGACCCCAGGGCAACGAGGGCTGTAATGGGGGTCTCATGGACTTGGCGTTCCAGTATGTAAAGGACAACGGCGGCCTGGACACAGAGGCGTCCTACCCCTATGTGGGCAAGGTAAGGCTCTGTGTTCTATTAGTCTGAATTAAAATATAATAGGGGGTGGAAGATGCATTTATTAAAGTAAGGCCCTGTTCTTTTAGCCTGGTACCAGATCATGCGGTTTTTACTGTCGATCTGGAATGACTTACAACTTCAACTTAGAAAATTTGAGTTTCCACTTCATTACAGTGGGATTTGTCTCCAAGAATGACCGACTTGCTTGAATATTTGGAATATGTTGTTTTTGACTAATCATGGCCATTGTTCTTCCTGGTAAACTCAGGATGATGATATTTGCCACTACCGACCAGAGTTCAGTGCTGTCAATGAAACTGGCTTTGTGGACATCCCCAGTGGCAAAGAACACGCTCTGATGACGGCTGTGGCGTCTGTCGGCCCCATCGCTGTCGCCATCGATGCCAGCCACGAATCCTTTCCAGTTCTACCAGTCTGTGAGTAGCAGTTAGCGGTTCAACTTAAATTACGTGTAACATTATTTGCAAGGATTGGATTCCTACATCTATTTTTTTGAGGTAGCAGTGATATGTACTGGTCTATTGTCCTGTTCACCGTGTACAAATGGTGTGTCTTTGAAGCAAATTGTGACCAATATTTCTAACTAGTTACTAGCTAAGTAACCAACTATTTGTTTGAGATCAGGTGATTTTACATACTGATACGAGTTGTATCTTAGCCCACTAATTTAACTATGTCCTCTCCCTGTAGGGATCTTATAGAGAGAAGTGCAGCAGGTGAGGAGCTGACCATGGAGTTCTGGTGGTGGGATACGGTTTTGAAGGAGAGGATGTAAGATGGCAAGAAATTCTGGATGTCAAGAACAGGTACAGTACACAGTATCTTCCTAGGATGTTTGTTGTTTGTTACGTCACCGCTACGGGATTGGTTGATTCCCCTCATCGGGGAATATGCCTCTCTTGTCCTGATACTATGGTCTAAGTTATAAATTTCTCTAAAGCGCAGTGAATCTATAATGTCCTACTAACTAGAACTGTGGACTAACATGTTTTGTCTCTTCCTCAGCTGGAGCGAGAAACCAGAAATGGGGAGACAAAGGCTACATCTACATGGCCAAAAGACAGGAAGAACCACTGTGGCATCGCCACGGCAGCCAGCTACCCACTGGTCTAGTGTTCTGTAAGTTCTCGAACACTAGACCCAGAGTTTTAGTTTTAGAGATGTTTGACGAATGTTCTGAAAAAAAGGGCAATGTCGACTGCAGTGCTGCCTTAACTAAGTCTGTGAAATGCGCGAGAGAAACCTGCTGCATGGGTTTTAAAGAAACACTGTTTTAGGGAAATTATGAAAATTCTACCTATTTTGTTTTATACTTGATTTTATGTGTGTTGGTGCGATTGTATGTGTGTGTATAGTTCTATTTGAGATAAGCATTCCGTTTATTTGTAACTTTACTTGATGAGGCCAGCTAACTACATTCTCTAGCACATGTCAATTTGTGCTTACTGTTTACAACACTGTTGTAGACACAGGATATATATATATATATCTATTCCTGAGGTACAGTTGATATACCGTCTATTTTTAACTGGCGCGTTCTCTGTGGAGCTGAGAGCAACAACCACTGAATGATAAGACATTGACAAAGACTAGAGCTCTGAAATGACTGAGTTTGTTTCTGAAAGTGAGGGACAAAAAGAGAACGGTACACCTGGGTTTGTTTCCTCCACTGCTTTTTTTATCTGCAGCTAGTGTTTGAGTAAAAGGTGTTGAATGGTAATGCCTAGACAAGAGCCTAGTGATGCAGAGACTGATATGCCTCCGGGTGGTGAGAGGAGATGTATAACATTCTAACAAACACATGTAGATGAGTTCAAATTGTGTTTAATAATAATAAACTACATTCATCAATCTGACTCCATTATCATGTGACTAACGGCTATAGATCATAAATGTACACTGGTGAATCTAGCCCGCTTGTGAGTCTACACATTATCACTCAGATGCTATAATTACATTTGTTCTAAGATAATTGATTTTAAGAGGCTTATGCGCTGTCTATAGCACCCATCGGCCAAGCTTTAATTGATCTAGTTGATCTTAGACCAAGATGTAAAGTACCAATGTGTAATCCAATGTGTATAGTGTACATAACATTTACCATTAGAATTCATTAAATATGAGCAAACTGTAGTCAAAAGATCGGTTTACCAATGACTCCACTAATTTATGAGCTTATATTCAATCAAAGAATGGCTCTGTAAAACGAGGACTGCATTTACTCAATTCAACTAACAGGATGTATTACTCACAAAACAATTGACACAAACGATTACAGTGTAGGCTACATACAACACATGATACAGAGAGTGGGATGAATAAACAAAAGGCAGGACCAAGTGATGCACAAAAACAGGCTTCAGAATGCAGAGGAACATTTTACAGTGTCTGTGTTCAATGCTACTTTGATATTGCAACCACACAACTCAAACGCCGGTTCACCAGTATGAATGAAATCGCAACCCTCTTTCTTTGATTGAGCCATCAAGAACTGTTGTCCGCTAAAGATTATAATCTGTTTGCATCTGCCAGTAATAATAATAATAATAAAAATTAGAATTGAATTATAAGAAAAAAAATAGAAATGGTATAAAATGGTATAAAAATATTAAATATAAATAAATCCAACAATTCATTGATTTTACTGAAAAACAGTTCATGTGAGGAAATCAGTCAATTGAAATAAATTCATTAGGCCTAATATATGGATTTCACATGACTGGGAATAAAGATATGCATCTGTGGTAAGATACCTTAAAAAAATGGGCCTCACAATGGGCCTAAGGATCTCATCACAGTGTTTTGGGCATTCAAATTGCCATGGATAAAATGCAATTGTGTAGTTTGTCCGTAGCTTATGTCTGCCCATAACATGAGAGTAAATACAGACTGATGTATTGAAAAAGTCCTCTTATCGAGAGAGATTATTCAAAACGTCACTCTAGGGTAAGCCTACACGAAAAAAGCCTTATTTGAGCTGTTCTAAAATCCATATGGGAAATAATGGTGGAAAAACGATTGGAACCATTTCCTGTTTGACCGCTAGGTTTATGGGTATTATGA